>NC_056741.1:775762377-775952377 GCF_019279795.1 Protopterus annectens | reverse complement strand
TGTGTTATGCAACACCCACCAAAAGATTACAGTGTCATTCTTTGAGCCTTAACATTGTTGTTGTATCTTTCAGCTTTTCCCGGTTAGGGGTTGCCACAGTGGAACTCCAGTCCGCTAATGATTGGCAGTAGATTTTTACGTACCGAGTTGCCAGCCCTGATGCACAACCTTCAACGAAGGTACGCCCATTCACACATGTCTCCACGCAGAAGACACTTTAGCTGAGAATTGAACAGGACAACGTCTTACTGTGAGGCGACAACGCTACTGCAGCACCACCACCGTATTTCACATAATTCCAATAAATACTATACAAATGTCTTTGAAAATATCTTGTTGCTGGCCATTTTCTGTAGGGGCATCTGCACACAGCCTCCATATAGGTTCATAGGTTGGTACTAGGCTATCGGCCCTAAGGCCTATGCAAGCCTAGCCATAACAATTCCCTGGAAATTTCTTCCCACAATATTTACTTCTCTGGGCCCCTGTCTAGCAGGGTGAATGACATGATCCTCGGAGTGAATTTCCTATCTCCCATCCAGTCATCAAGGTTCCTTTTGAAGAGGGCCAATGAGGCGCTCTGCTTGACATGTATGGGCAGTCTATTCCAGAGTATGGGGAGTCTCTGGGTCAGGAACCTATCCCTCCAGCATGTTTTGTTCATTGTGATGATAAGGTTTAGATCCCTGGAGCATGTGGCTCTGAGGGATTGGGATTTCTTTAAGTTGAGTGTGTCCAACAGCTCAGGGTTTGACATGGCATTGTATGTTAAGCAGAGATCGCCTCTGAGTAGACGATATGCCACAGAGTATAGCTGGAGTTTTTTTAGATGTTCGGTATATGGCATCTGCTTTAGGCCTGTGATTCTTTTAGTGAAGTATTTCTGTGGCCTTTCCAGCTGTTGCAGATGTCTTGTGAGGTACATACCAAATGAGTCATTATACTCTATAATGGGTCTAATGAGGGATGAGTACAGTGGGACAATGACCTCTTTTTTTCTGGATGAAAAGCCCTTAGTGATGAGGTGTGCCACATAGAAGGATTTCCTGACTGTTGTGGTGATGTGGTTATCGAAAATGAGACCACTGTCCACTTGTGTCCCTAAGTCCCTCATCACACTTTCGATGTTTAGTGTCCTGCCACCTATGTGGTAGTTCATGGGTACATGTTTTTTTTCCAAAGGGGATAACTATACATTTCTTGGCATTAAGCTTGAGCCCATGGCTCTGGAACCAGGCATCTCTTTCTGTAAGGCACGTTTGTAGAATATCCACATCATTTGGGGATTCAATAATGGCTCCCAGTTTGCAGTCATCTACAAACTTTGTTAGCCAGAGTTCCTTAGTATTGGCTTGTACTTCAGAGAAGTAGATGCCAAACAAGAGTGGTCCCAGGACTGAACCCTGAGGTACTCCACTTGTCACTTGTCTGGAGCTGGATTCAGAGTCTGCTACTTTTACAGTCTGGGTTCTGTCACTAAGCCAGTTGGTAACCCATCGAATGACGTAGGAATTTATGCCCACTTAGTAAGTTTATCTATGATTTCAGAGTGGGGGATGGTGTTGAAGGCCTTGGCAAGGTCCAGATAGGCTGTGTGGACCGCCTTACCCTCGTCCACAGCTCTGGAGACTGATTTGAAGAAGTCAATCAGATTCAGGAGACAAGATCGGCCCTTCACAAACCCAAACTGGGTGGGGTCCAGTGTTTGAAGGTTGCCAATGTCTTTGTTTATAAGTTCCATGACAATGCGTTCCATGCCCTTGCAGATCAGGCTTGTCAGACTGATGGGATGGTAGTTCCCGGGATCAGAGGAAGATCCTCCCTTGTGGAGCGGGATAACTGTAGCTGTGCGCCACTCAGTGGGCACGAAGCCTGAGGTGAGGCTATGATTAAACAGGACACTTAGGTGAGGTGCCAGTTCATTTTGTAGTTCATGTAGTACACAGCCTGGGATGTCATCTGGTCCCATGGATACTGTATTCTTGGCTTTGGAGAGTGCTGTTTCTACCTGTGTGGCTGTGATTATCGGAATTTGGCAATCTTTTGGTATTGAGATGGGCCCTTTAGGGGGTGAGAGGGGGGTGAATTTGGCACTAAATCGATCTGCCAGGATATTGGCAATATCCTTGGGATCAGTATATTTAATGTCATTCTGTTGTAGCTCAGAGCAGATCTGAGCATTGCCATTTAGATTCCTGACATAACTATAGAATGCCTTGTGGTTGTCTTTGGAATCTTTGGCAATTTTATTTTCGTAACTAGCTTTTGAGGATTTTATGAGGGATCTCAGCTTCTTACTGAGGCTGGTGAGGGAGTTTTTTGCATCCTGGGGTTTTCCTCTTTTCTGCAACAGTTTCTTCCTTCTGTTGTATAGTTTGTTTATAGCAGGGGACCACCAGATTGGCTTCCTTTTTTTGGAGAAGATCATCTTGGTTCTATTTGGGATGGCACGATTCATGCACGAGTGGATGTGCTCATTCAGTTTCTTAGTGTAGGATTCTGCAGTCGAACTTCCAGATCCCATCTGCGTGGGTGTTGTGAAGTTTGTCACTTCTGACTTCAGTATCATGAAGTTGGCTTTGGAGAAGTTTTTTAAGGAGGTTACTGTACCTATCACTTACTTATGATTCTTACTTCAGATGCAGTGCAACTCGGGTATAAAAAGAACAACACTGTTCATTTCATATTTGGTTACAGAATTTTATAATGCAGAATTTCAAGACTTGGACCAGGGCTTTGATGCTTCACGTTTCAAAGGTAGACAATGAGCCTTCAGGTAATTCAGTACTGCTGACAGTGTACCTAATAATTTTAGAAAGCCCCTAAGACTGTTACAATAAAAGTACAGAAACATTGTTATGCCACTGATTGGTTTGAAGGTGAGACAATATCAAAACTTACTGTGACAGCAATGTACAGTTTTACAGAGTCTCACAGACTTGAATGGCAGGAGGACGTAAGCATACAGACATACGTAAGGCATTGCAACATACTGCTCTGATAACATTGCTAAGATAAAGACGCACATAAAGAAATCAAAAGGGTGCAGAATATCTTGCCCTTCTGTACCAGACCACCTTACCTCTTTACTACTGCAACAACAGATTCCATATTCTTCACAAAAAAGAACCTTCCTGGTCCTTATTAAAAATACACTTAAGACCCTTTCCATAACTACTCTATACATTCCCCAAGAGGCCCTCCATGGCTTGTATGCATTGTAAATTCTGAACTCCTCCTTATGAGATAACCAAAATGTTGACTAGTGGATGATCATGGCCGTCTTTCATTTTAGCTATAAGGTATAACATATTTGATAAACCTGGCAACAAGAGTAGACATACACTCTGGTTGTGACAGCATATTGGACTGGATACTCAAAACTGCGCTGAATAATAAATTGGTGGGTATCATCGCCAAATCCCTCATTTACCATTTCTGTGCATTTATTGCATAGGACTGTAAAAAATCCAGAGTTTGACAAAATGTTGCTACTCCAGAAATAAGAGGAATTTTCATAATAAATGCTTCAATCAAGTTCTGTAAAATACTATACCATTTGCAGCACAATGTTGCTGTTCATTGTTTCTTTTCAGTGTTTCTGAATGCCTTATGTAGTATAGTTCACATCAGCAAAAGGTAACAGCCCTGGCTCACACCCCAAATCAAGGCTGAGATGTGCCATAAAAATCCTCTGTGGTCTAAACTATAAGCTGGTTCGGGGCAATGGTGCTTCCTAGAAATCTAAAAGCTGAGCGCATCAACTTTCTTAAGGCCTATAACAAGTGAAAACTTAAATTCTCACTTCAAGAAAACACTTTCTTTCTTTTTTCAGAAACAACACCAATACTCTGGCACTGAAAAAATTCTCTTATAATGTAGAAATTACTTTTAATCTCCATACATTCTCATCAGAGTGACACTGAGGTTGCTATGCTTTTTTATGATATAGTACAAAAGACCACAACAGCTAGTTAAATGACCAAATATTGCACTTCTTCATACAATGGCTACCCTCCCTTAAGTCTGCAAATAATTATATCTGGTTTATTATATAAGTCCCTTTGTAAGTTGAAGTTCTGGTTAGTTTTAATGAATAACATACCCACCCAATTTCATTATTAACAAATTGATCAAGCAGGGCCTCCTTCATAATATCCTGTAAAAGGTACTTATCGTACAACTTAATAAAGGAGAAACTTCAGTTGTGCCTAATAAAGGAGAAACAATTATTGCCACATAAAGTCACAACAGCCTATCATAATATATATTTATATATCTTATATATATATATATATATATATATATATATATATATATATATATATATATATATATATATATATGTATACATATATCTTATATATACATATATCTTAGAAAATTAAGGAACTGTTAATGAGCTGTTTCCTGTAGTCCAGAGGTGCAAGGTTTGATTCCCTCAGCCTCCATTGTCTAACTGTGTGACACTGCTCCCAGACCGAGTGTGAAAAAGATCTATGGAGATCACTGCTCTACAAATACAAATACATTTATATGTATTTGTGTGTTTCTAGATGACAAGTATTGTTATGTGTGTGAAAGTCTCTCTGTCACAGCTACATTTTTAATGTTTTAGAGTGATGGGGCCAAGTTGATTTAATTTAATTTGCAGATGAAATCTAATGTTATTTAGTATATTAACTATGATGCTGCATTGCCAGATCAGTGTCAACTGAGTTATGATTGCAGACTTTGTGTACTGGAGTGGGATGGATTTTCCAACTAGGTGGTCTTTGCCCTTTCTCTGCATGACTGTGAAGTTAGTATACTTAAGAAGTGTGCGCGTGTGTGTGTGTGTGTGTGTGTGTGTGTGTGTGTGTGTGTGTGGGATGGGGGGGGGTGGGGGGGTGGAGAGGGATTTACCCTTATTAAAAAATATATATTTTATGTATTTTGTATTTAAGTTTGATGAAACTGCATTTCTGCAGCACACATGCAGTTTCAATAATTACGTTTAACTTGTGTAGCATTTCCTCTTATTGACCCATTTTAGTAGCATGAATCCTAGATAGTTTATGTGTGCTGTTTGCATGTACATGTGTGTAGAATGAATGTGTACAATGGGAGCACACACCACAGGTTTCTATGCCGTATTTTTAAAGCAATTAATTTAAGCCCAGCTAAAAGTAGAAATAAACATTCATAACACAGTCAATGTGGAGATTTTAAACAAAGTCACTCATTGCTCCAAGTGCCACTGTTTGGGATGTTATCATCTTGGCAGCTATGCCTCCAGGTCATTGTCAAAATGTACTGGCAGATCTATGATGGAAGCCTTGAATTAAAAGCATCACTTGTCACACTTGTCAGTTCCTGTCCACAGCAATAAAAAGCTAGAGTGAAAAGTGAGCAGGACATTCCAGTCATAATAATAATACCCAGTGACTCTGACATCTACATCAAATAATCTAACAATTACTATGCAAGCAGACTTAAGTTTTTTCTTTCAGCTAAAAATAGTGTCATTAACATCTGTTGTCATGTTATTTGTTGAAAGTCTTAATTTGAAAGACAAAAGTATGGATAATGTGTGTAATTATGTACAAATAATTATCTTCACATTGTAGCACTCTAAAATCTTGCAACTTGTCTGTAACTATATGTATGCTGTTGCATGGAAGCTGAAGCAAATATACTGTTTTTATATTCCAGTCATGAATTTAGAGTTCAAGGAAGGTCAAGAAGTCAATGCAGTGGAAATATTAAGTTTTGGCCCGGGACACTTCAAAAACAATTTCCAAAAATACATTTACTTTGAGTCACTAATACTAGACAGAGACAAAGAGAGATGAAGAGAGAGAGAAGAAATGTTAAAGAGGAACTTGTACAGCAAATTTAAAAGTGTCTATGCTGACCTTTTCTACTTATTAATGAAGACTATTTTGGCTATTTAAGGTGAAGTCTTAGACCAATGTAGCAGAAGCAGAGTGGCTGTTTAACTGGCTGCTTATCTGTTTAATGAGGGATGAAATGTAACGTTTTGTATTGTTTCTCGGTCGATTGCGTGAAGTCCAGTATTTCCATAGGAAAATTAGCAGATACAAGCTCAGTGGATATTCATTGCAAAGATTTCCTCTCTCAGATGTTTTTAAGTTGTCAGTGTTAACTTACACAGATCTACCTTAATACAATTTAGCCTTAATTCTTTTTTTCTCATTATGTGATATTATGTATGCCACTAAAAGTGATTATTCTAGCAAAGATGCTAAACATACTTACATTCAAATCCATTGTAAACAGCCTGGCATTGTGCGACTGAAGGACACGGATTAAGTTCACACCATCTGACCTCCTTACAGGTTTTACCAGCTGTACTTTGGGGACATGTGCACACAAAGTCATCCCAGAGAGAGGAACAGGACCCACCATTCTGACACGGGTTTGACTAAACAGAAAAACTTACATTAACTCAGACAGAAAAAAAAATCATACATTTCCATGCAGAGTACACTGTGTTCAGCTATTATGAGAAATACATGATATCAGTAAAGATCACATTTGTCTTACATTTGTAGCATGGTTTGCATCTGGAAATATATATGATCAGTATACATACTGCAGCTTAAGAAACTAATGCTTAAATAGGCTTCTCAGAGTGAGATACTATAAACAAATAATATGCACACTGACACATTTTTTATATTTAGTAATTCTGAAATCAAAGAACTGGAACTTTGAGTCTAACCAAAAACATTTGAATTTTAAGGACAGATCACCACCTGACTTTGTCAACAGTCCTGAGAATTCTATTGCAACAGCTCCAGTAGTCCTTGCAGTTCTGTTTTGTGTTGCATTTCTTCTGTTGACAACAGAGCAATTTTATTCTATCCACGCTATTTTTATGAATAGACACTAAATGTAAAAATATATTCCACTGGCACCTTTGACCGTGGAGAAAGTAGTTTTCCTTACTACAATGCTGTTTTTGTAGAAGTTGAATACTTCTGATGGGCATTTTTGGCAGTCTTTCAGAAGAGAATATTCACTTTTTTAGATGGATATCTCAGTAGAGGAAAACACATTTGTCTGAGGGACAGTGACTTAGGAGTTAATTATGTCATCAAAGGTTATACAGGGAAGCAAGCCTCCTGCATGAGGATTTTTAGTTTCAGCAGAAATACAACTTTTGAATTTTTTTATGAACAATTTGTGTTTGCACACATGCAGAATGCAAAGTTAAAAGCAAGCATGCATTATTGCACCAAGAGACCCCGTCTCCCGCTGCTCTGCTTATTTGCATTGTATCTATAATTTGTTATCGCTATTCAGAAGTCAACATTTTTAGTTTGTTTTTTGAAAATGGACACTTTATGCTAACGATTATTTTCTATTTTATATTATGGTTATTGAAAACTTTCTTCTACTATGGCTTTAGTAATACCTTAAAATTGAATAAAATGGGATGGAGGGTCCGTAATTGTCTTTATCAGGCTTTGTACAGGAAAATGGTATTGTTATTCAGAAATAAATTACCTGCAGAAAATATGGTGCACAACTCTACCATTAAATCAAAGAGTTCTGTTATAGATATTATCTTATTTTCAATAAGGAAGATTCAAAAATGTTGCCAGAATGATGTAATAATATAAAGAGAATATTAAGGTTGTTTCTACTATGGAAACCAAGATAGTAAAATTTGCAAAAAAAAAAACAGAATATGCAATGCAAACTGCACTTATTGCAGACTTTACCAAACCTACAGACAACTGCTATTTATTTGTTTTCTGTATGTTTTTATTAACATATATGGCATGCTTCCCACTAAAAAGCACACCTTTAAAGCTTTCTTTTTCAGTCAAAGAAAGAAGACCAAACAATTAGCTTATAGAAGGGTTTTTATGTGTGATGCAGTGCTACCACACATTCCACGCAGAACGTGGTATGCCCCTGTACGTGCCTAACTAATGTAACTAACTCTGAGGTCACAAAACATTGGAGTAAGTTATATCAGCACAAAAGGCCTGATCACTACTCCAGTCCTGATTGAATAGACTGAATTTTACAAATAGCTTTCCCTGTGTAAATATATGATAGAGAGCAACAGCATGACAAACAATATACCTGTGATGCCCCACCACTGGCCCAGTAATCAAGGAACCTCAATCCTCACTACTGGCAACAGTGGGAGACGTACACACTGGGAGATGGCAGGTACACACACATTATTTCCAGATGCAGCTCTCTGCCTCAAGTGCAATGTCCCTTAGGAGCACACAAAGGCCACAGTCAGTCTGGGGCAGGTTTCTCTCCCCTTCCCCAGATCCCCAATAAAACCCCCTGCTGGCACAGCTATAAATCTGAGATCTCAGCTGAGACACCGAGCCAAGGCCTCCAGCACTCTCTCTGCCCAAGCAGTGCTTCATGTCCCTGCCCAAGTAGCTGACACACACACTCTTTGAGGTTTGATTTACACACACACACACACACACACACACACACACACACACACACACACACACACACACACACACACACACACACACACACACACACACACACACACACACACACACACACACACACACACACACACACACACACACACACACACACACACACACACACTAACCTGGGTGAAGGCTGGAACAGATTTACTAGCTATGCCCCCTTCTGCCCAGACTATAATGTAGTTATTACTGCCACCAGTAACTCCTTATAAGCTACTTTAAGGTCCTTAACAAAGTGTGTCCAATCTTACTGTGTAATGTTACTATCAATGCAAATGGTAGTTTGACCAACAGCAAGGCTATTAGGAGTGGCCCAGAGTGTCACCAAATAAATATGCAAGTACTCTCAGAACTTAAATATGTCTCACAAATATCAGCCACAGTGATAGGTTTAAATATATTTAATAGTAAATAATAAAAGAATATGAAAATACGCAGTAAACAATCACATTTACATCAGAGTTCAAAATCACAGGAAGTATTTAAAACAACATTGCAGGACAGTCTCAAATAAATAAAGAAAACATCTAAGCTATACTTCACTATATTCCTAACTGTATCTAAGATAAATTACTATACCCTACTTAACTTACAGAGCAAGGCAAGACAGATGTGGTGAGTGGGTTTTCCAGCTGATGTTGTCAGGTCAAAGACAAATGCAAAATACTCTGTCTCTCTCAGAGAGTTCTTAAATTGATATAACAAATGTTACTGCTGGGTTAGCTTGCAGGATGAGATCACTTCTTGTCATCTGACTTTAGTTCCCAAGCTAACCCCCCCATTGCTAGAAATTGCCAGCCTTTAACATCTATCTGTAAAAATACATAGCCCTTTGATCTTTGCAGCTGCTGGAAGACATAAAACAATAAAACACTTACAAGACAATACATAAGGCTCCCTAGTTTTAGACAGCCTGTCTCCTTGCTGCACTGAAACCATCTTTTATGGCACAGTTATAAAACAATTTAATTTCAACTATTTTCTGAAGTTTTGCAAGTTAACCTTCTATGTTCCAGTTTCCACTGTTAAAACATATACATTTACATAGTTACAATAGTTTATATATATATATATATATATATATATATATATATATATATATATATATATATATATATATATATCTGTTCTTTTCCAGTAGGGTAGACTGTGGATATATCTTTAAGCTCAGTCCTTTGCAAACCCTTTCAAAACACACTTTTGTACCAGCAGTTTGATATACAGACAACATGCAGTTCTAATATATTTGTAACACAAGCATATGAAACATGTTGATATTCATGAATGACATATGATTATTTACAAAATTCCAGATAGCTGTGCTGGCAGTACCTCTTTTTCTCACAATACCAAGCCAGCATATGTGTAGGAGAGACGCGTGGCATTTGCTGCTGTGCTAAAGACTCAGCAATGAAAACAAACTGTCAAACAATTATATATTATCTCAAATTAATTATTATTTTCTGACAGTTTTGTTTTTTTTTAAGACATAGTTGACTTTGCCATTTCAGAGATTTGGAACTCCACAAATGTTACTGTGATGTGTCAAGTTCCAGTTCCTGTTTAAAAGAAAAAAGGACCTCAGTTTTCTCAGCTAGACCAATTTCCCATTGGTTAAGGCTGTTTCAGCTGACTGTTACCCAAGGCAGCCTGAATGAAGTAATTTAAGTAGATGAAGCAATACAGTACAACTGCAGGGAAGGAAAGCATTTTTTTAATTAAATACGTTTCTTGTAACTTATTTTACATAATCTGCTGTATGATCTCTCCCATTTGTCTGGTAGATCATTCTGTTGTCAGCCAACCTGTAAACAGCATCACAGTGTACATTTATTTTTAATAATTTGTCAGTGTGTGATATTGCAGGGTGGACTGTGTGTGTGTGTGTGTGTGTGTGTGTGTGTGTGTGTGTGTGTGTGTGTGTGTGTGTCTGTGTGTCTGTGTGTCAGAGGGAGTGGCAATAGATTGCATTGTCTGCATGGGACAGCAACAAACCAAAAATGAAGTAATATGGTTATTTATTTATGTATTTATTAATTCATTCATTCATTCATTTAATTATGTTCAGACACCTGAGGTATTCATCATCAATAATGGGGATGTAATCAGTGGGCATGCATACATGTACATTAATGCGTGTCTGTGTGTGTACAAGTAGGGGCATATAATAAATTCTGTGGCCAGTTATTATTTTTATTTTATAACAATCTGATATCTAAGTTATTCACAGTCAACAAAGTGACTATAATTACTGGGTATGTGGCCATTTTTATCTTACTCAGAAATCTGAGGTGTGCACAGTTGCTGGGTATGGGGGGTTGTCTATGGACGAAGATGATTGACTCTGATCTCATTTTTTTCAAGTTAAACAGCCATTATTCAGGCTTTGGATAATTAGTGTGCATTTGTGTGAATCCAGCTGGAATACTTAACTGTGGCCATTACATGTTTATCACAGTCAATCATTTGAGATGTCCTCAGTCAGCAAAGTAATTATAATTGCTGTGTATGAGGGCTGCATATCAAACTTACTCTGTGTATATGTTGGGAATGTTTTAGTGGAACTAAAAGTATTAAGTTGGTCATAATTTCTTTCACTTTCATCACATTCAAACAGCTGCAACTAACTACACACAATAAGTATCCATACATAGTGGGAAGGATATGTATGATGGCAGCTTATCCTTAGCACATTAGTATAATGAGCAGCAGTGCTATCTCACAGCACTTTGCTGTATGATTGAGTTCTGTGCCAAGATTCCTCCTGCATACAGTCTGCATGTTCTCCCTATCTCTGTGTGGGTTTGTCCATGTGTTCTGGGTTCCCCCTCTAGATTTTCAGCTCTGTAAGGGAATTTGAACATGGGCTTAGTAAGAGGAAGGAAACCAGAACTCCTGGACAAAACCCACTCAGAGACATGGAGGACATGCAGACTCTATATGGGTTTTGTCCAGGTAATTTGTTTTCCTCTCCTAGACTCTCAGTTCTATAAGGAAATTCTGACATGGGGTTAATATGGAGGACCAATGCTCAGCCTCTGACTTTGGCCCCTTGTTGTCTAAAAGTGGTAATGCTCAAATGTGTGCACAGTTAGTGACTATAACACATGTGGGGGCCAGTAACAGTGTGGTCATTATTTCTTTCACTTTCCACACAATTAAACCTCAGAGGCGTGTACATAAGGTCAGACTAATTTATCTATGGGGAGTGTACTGTCTAAGAACAACTTGCTGGGATATATTACTATGCTTATTATTATTATTTTTTGCTTTCCTCACAGTCAAACATCAGATGTGTATACAAGTAGATAAATTTTGTGTGTAGGTTTAAGGAGGTATGCTCTGTGTGTGTGTGTGTGTGTGTGTGTGTGCACACACACATATATATATATATATATATATATATATATATATATATATATATATAAAATATATATATATAGGTTTACTACTGATACCTTAAGACTGCATAGGTTGACTGGTCACATGGTTGACCCAAAATCTTAACTCAGTCCGGAACAGCAAAATTGTGGCCAGGTCGAAACTGAATACATTGACACCCGTAGTTCGATATATTCGACATAGAAGGAGGTGACATTGCATAGTCAACGTATGTGTATTTTATTATTTTGCAGTGGGGTAAGCCCTTCTGCACATCCCTTTTGGGGGGCTGTGCCCCCACACCCCATGCAAATTATATATATCAACTCCGAGATCAAACTACAGTGAGGAAATGGGTTAATTCCGTATTCCTCACTGAACCGCGCTCTCCAATCAAAATTCTGAACTGAAATACTCGAACTACACTACTGATTCAGTGTGGTGTAGTCAGTGTATTTTGGTTCACAAAACTGCCCATTGGAAAACTGCATTTTAACAGTGTCACACTCAATTGAATGCAGTCCGCAATGGTGACTGTAAACCATATATATGTATATATATATATATATATATATATATATATATGTGTGTGTGTGTGTGTGTGTGTGTGTGTGTGTATGGTTCTACTTTCAAATCTTGAAATACTGAAATACCAAATTTCAGTATCTCGAGACGAGAATAATGAAAATTCACTACAATGAAATATTAAAAATGTGAACGTAACTATACTGAAAGTTCATAATACCGAATTTTCAGTATTAGACATTCTGTTTTCAATGTACCCTCCACCACACAAACAAAAATACAAACACAGCATTCCTCCCTACACCATCACAAACCAAAACAACACACACACCAACAAAAAGCAAGTAATCTACATTTAAGCAGGGGGTAAGCCCCCCTGCGCCTCCACACCTGCACTACTTATATATACCAATTCCGAGGTCATACTACCACAAAAAAAACAGCAAACCTACCGTTATGCGCTGTACACTTCCATTGCACACTGTCAAACTTATACCCACAAGAAACACATACACTACACATGTACAAAAATCACCACTCTCATCTACCTATCCCAATCTACTCCTAAAACTTCCAAAAAAATTAAAACATAACACATTTCTATCCAAAACCCTTGCACACTACAAACCTACCTTAATCTCCACACTTAACCACATCGGCCGCCATGTCTACATCCCAGAAACCACTACTCCTTACAGGGACAGCATGCTATACAGAACAGACCACACCACAACTACTTCAAATTCAACAACCTCGGATTTGTTATTATGCAGTTTTGAACAACTGCACTTTGTTATTCTCATTCTGAGATACTGAAATTCGGTATTTCAGTATTTCGAGATTTGAAAGTAGAACCATGTGTATGTATATAAGGTACACTAATGGTGGCTATCATTTAGGGTAAGGGTGAAGAAACATATTGAATATACATATGATAGCAACAACTTGAAATATATTCTCTATGGCCATTTATTATTTCACTTTCTTCCTAATCTAATTCAAGAGAGGTAAACAGAAGGTAACATTTTACTTTTTTTTTGGGGGGGGGGGGGTTAGGTAGACAGGTACTATTTCCAGATATTGTTTATATATCCTTGCAAACATTTGTCTTCACAATTTATTTAAAAGTAGTATCTTGTCAGCTTTGAACATTAATCTTTGGATATTATTTTTGAAAGAAAAAACAAGACTCAGTTTCTTTCCTTAACTCATGCTTTTTTGTTTAGGCTGTCATTGAATTAGAAGATAGGAAAATAACTATAAAATAATGCTCAGGACAATTAGAATCCTATAATTTCTGGAGGCCTAGAGGCCCTCAAATCACCAGCTTAGTTCAGTTATTACCAGCTTAGTTCAGTTATTTGGCTGCTTTTTGGAAGTACGGTTTCAGTTATTACCGCCACAGCTATTACACTGAAATCTTAGCCAAATAAGTTGTGTTGAAAAGATGGAGGAAAAAGATGAAGAGTAAGGCAAAGTATGAAAAACAAGAAAGAAAGAAGTAATCTCTCTCAATTTTATGGGGACAGGACTGGAGAAAAATGGGCACTGGGGTACAGTATGGCAATGTCTAAACGGGAACTGCCATGAAGTCCTTTGTCTAGGTCTCTATTTTCCCTAACACTAACTTTGTTGATTACAGTCAGACATCTGAGGTGTATGTAGTCAATACACTGATTAAAATGTGTGGGTACTGAGGTAATCTATGGATATAAATGACTGAACACAGCTGTAGTTTGGTCACAGGTACATGGCTGTTGACCTCCTGTAATCCAGCCCCATCTTATTTCAGTTAGCTCCCCACTCAGTCATTTGTTATAGCCTCCCTTGATTTGAAGTTAGTTGCTGCCACTGATTAAAAGTAAAATACATTTCCAATATATGAATAATATCATTATTTATTTTTATTTATTTTATTTTACATTTGTTGGTCAGGTTTGTCTGACTGAGCTGAATAACCCTTTTTCAGTGGAGGCCTGGGGAGAAAAGCTCCAACATATTATACAATTTTCATTATAAATTAGCATTAAAAAGCAATGTTACAGGATTATTAGAAGGCATTAAGTATCAATACAATGTTAAATAATGTCAATAATCAGGAGTACAGCAAAGCTCTTCCAAGATGTATAAAAAGAAATATGTCATTAAGATGAAGTTTTATCATAATGTAGTTGCACGAAGACAAGACAATTACAACTCTCTGAGGCAATTTGCTTAATAGAAGACAGTAGAAAGAGTAGTGAAGGAAGATTAGAGAGAGCTAGTAAGAAAATTGAGTTAAGAGCAGAAAGTAGATTAAGGTAGGGGAAGTAGGGGATGTTTAAGGAGGGTGACTGCAGTGGCAGGACCAGTAACTTTTAAAGTGCTTTTTGGTGGCTGTCTTAAATTGTTTAGGATGTATAAACGTCCTGATTTCTAGCGGGAGCCAATTCCAGGCAATAGTGGGGTGATAGCTGTACATGTTACATCCAAATTTAGACTTGGGTTTGTAGATATGTAGTAGATCTTGGTTAGAGCTTCGGAGAGGTCTGGAGGGAGAATGATGGGAGATGAGAGGGGATAGTGCTGGGCAGTAGGAAGGCTGGTATAGGATAGAATGGATGATCTGGAGCTGAGAGAGAAGAAGCTGGTGGGGTAATTCAAGCCAGTTTAGGTGTTTTAGAGAGATACAGTGATGGGATTTGTAGGTTTGTTGGGCAGCAGATCTAGTTACCTTGTTGTAGGCAGATTTGAGTTTGGTTAGGAGTGTTGCGTTAAGATTTGTGAGAGTTTGAGAACTGTACATTAGACTGGGTAGAAGGTAGGTAAGAGAGAGTAATCTTGGCTTCAGAGGTAAGGAATTTCTTGTTATGGTAAAGGAGCCCTAGTTTTGAATGAGTCTTTTTGATACAGTTATTAACATGCAAGTCAAATTTAAGCTGATCGTCGATGGTTATGCCTAAGAGCTTAGTGCTGGATTCTGCCTGAATGGGAGTGTTATTAAGGGATTGTATGGAGAAGGAGGGTTTAATATTGTTGAACTTTTTAGGTAGGAAGAGTAACAGCTTTTTTTTTTTTTTTTTTAGGGTTAAGGATGAACTGGTTGTTGGAGAGCCATGTTTCAACTAAGTTAAAAGATGTCTGAGTAGCTGAGAAGAGCTTAGAGGGAGAGTTGGCTATGGTGATGACTGTCATTTTTATTTGTAAAAATGTCTTAGAAGATTAAGGTTGCTAAGTGTTTTTTCAATGAATGTGGCTTTTGAGTTTATAAATGGTAAAAACTACACAAAAGGCTTAGCCAAGCTAGAGTTTTCACTGCGTGAATCCCAAGACCTCCTGTAATACAGGCCCATGGGATATATGCAAATTATACCTTAAGGACATCAAGTGTTTCAGCTATATAGCTTCTGAATATCCACAACTTTACCTTTTCTTTTTAAGTTTTCATGGATACATCTAAAGCCAAACCCCATTAGCTGTGGACATGTATGTTTCGGCCCTCTTATGACCTCATCAGCACAGGAAAAGAGGAGTGTTTGAATGCACTTTAGAAACACAGGATCTTTAAACCCAGCTGATGACCATAAACATTAAGGTGTCTGCAAAACATTCTAACACCCAAACCAAACAGTAAAAAGGTCATACAGACAAACCAATTAGTGATACAAAAGGTTTGGTTTACAAAGCTCTATATAATCAATGTCCAGCTTTTTATGTTAGGAAAAAGGAGAAAACTAATTTTTAGTGCATACATGAACATATACATGACATGAAAAAAGGGAATATGAACAATATTTTGTTTAAACACATACAAAGTAACAATGATTTTTGGGTACTAGGGAAAGCAGTGGGCCTTGGGGAGAATTAATAGAGTATCATAAACTAGTTTGGCAGTTGAAGTTGAAGGCTGACAAACCACCTACTTTGAATGAATCTCTTTCAATACACACTGATTTAAGAATAAAAACTATGAAATGTTAAAATACTAATGAGTGGATATATACATATACATATAATTTTTAAAATTTTTTTAGTATTTTTAACATTCTTTATTTCTTTGTTGGTTGAATATATTACTATTTTACCACTTAAGTACAGCTTGCATATATTTGATTGTACCTCACATGGGCAAGTGTATTTAAACTTGAAGGACTTTGGATTACATTATTCTGATGGTCGTCATATTTTTGAGACAAAAGTGCTTACTATTCAATAAAGACTCTGTTTTCTGAAGCAGCTCAGAGCATTTTTATTAAATTATTCATTCACAGACTAATGTATATACATAGATATATAACACACACACACACACACACACACACACACACACACACACACACACACACACACACACACACACACACACGCACACACACCTGCACGTGCACGCATGTGAAGTTCAAGATTTCAAGGACTCATATCAAAATCACAAAGTCAGACAAAGAAAAAACATTATCTACTTAGCTATCTTGATGACTCTGTTAAAATTTAAGCATCTACTTTAGATTGCCTGTAAAACTATTCAGAAGAGACAGCTGAATGGCATTCAGGTCATAGTTCTGTGTAAAACTGTTAGCTTGGCTTTAATTCATTAATTTTATTTATTTGTTTGTTTATACATTTTATATGAATCAGTTTTTATTATTGCTAGTACTAATTATATAATGTAATGATCTTGCCTCCTGCTGACGTGCACTGCCCACCAAGTACGAAATAAAATCTGTTACAAACCACCAGTGTGTGCAGTAACTGTACAGAAACATTGATCAATGTGGCTAGTGAGCACTTTCTGCTATATATGTTCAGATATTAATAAAACATGATAAATATCAAATTGTACAATTTTACCTTCAAATGTTTGCTTTCTGTATATTAAAATAATGGCTTACTCTGCATTTTTATGCTTACAAAGGCATAGGTTAGAGGTAATTTGTATATGGCAGATATGTAGCCATATTCACTGCCCTTTGAAATTGCTGTATATCTTAACTTTATGAAGTGAGTCAACAAACACAGATAGAAATGCCAAGGTATGCATTATAAAAAGCGTTACTGAAATTAGGTTAGCCATCTCTATGTTAAATAAGCACATTGAACAATAGCAATACACAATGACAGGGTTATGGGTAATTCATGTCTGTACCCATGGGGGAGGCTCTAGTTTAGTTTCTTAAGTTGCACCTTCATGACAAATAAATACCCTCTCCACCACGAAAAAACGTTATGAAGTACCCACTCCGAGCCTCTGTGCACTATTGCATTAATATACATGCTCATATATCATATAAAATTGCCATAATATCTTCTCCCTTGTGAAAGCATCTTTATTTGTAATTACCTTTTCAAAAATCATAAAATAATGTAAATGATATTAGTGTTGATGTTTTCTGAATTTTACATTAAAATCCATGCCTGGCATTTGTAGACAATTATTTAAATGGCTAAAAAGACTGTAAAATAATCCAGCAGCCAAGTTGTCAGCTACTGCATGTTGTGAGAAGAAAACAGAAATGTCTGTTGCAATTTGTTTATATACTTTCTGTATAGTGTATTACTACTGCAGAATCTAATTGGCTATTCTGTACTTTGGAAAGACAAGCACATCAATCATTTCAAAGTATTCTCTGCTCTAAATTGGCAATTATTCTGAAACCAGTTTGCTGAGAGGATTTTCAATAACATTCACAAATCACTATGAAACTAGCTAGTGTCATATTTACCTAACATAAATCTAGTCTTCACTAAAACAAAACTCTAGTTAAGTGGCTGTACTGACGCCATGACCAACAGCTCCTTCTCACTTAGCATGATAACGTCTATGTGTAATTACTGCAATTCTGTTTCAAAAGAGTCCAAGTCTGTGATCAGCTTAGATAGGTAAACTGGAAGCTGAAATTCTTATTCTTGTCATTTCTATCAATATTCTGCTACTTCCTGCAACCTACATGTTTGTTGTCACATATTATGAAGCATGTAACAGCTTATAATGGATGGTTCTAGCTACTTTCTATGATATTATGGATGGACAATATGGTACTGGAGGTAAGCAGGATGAAATGTGTGAATATGTGGGTTTTCTTCACAAAACTGAAAGCTAGATGGGCTAGAAATACTGTCCGGGAAACAAGACTCCCACAGTTTTGTTTTTCTTGTTGTTGTTTTTCTTTCGGCTTTTCCCGGTTAGGGGTCGCCACAGCGGAACTCCGGTCTGCTAATGATTGGCAGTAGGTTTTTACGGTGCCGAGGTGCCAGCCCAATGCCCAACCTTCAACGAAGGCACGCCCATTCACGCATGTCTTTCGAATGCCAGTTGACCGCAGGGAGGACATGCAGACTCCACACAGAAGGCTCTCCAGCTGAGAATCGAATGGGATAACCTCTTGCTGTGAGGAGATAATGCTACCGCTGCACCACCATGGCTGAAAAAGCAGAAAAACATACCTAAATTCTGAAAACAAGACTCCCACAGTAGTGGAATTAATTGAAAGGTTTTATAATGCTCTTTCAGCCACCATTTCTTTTCTACCTGACAAAGAACATGCCACATGAGCAGACAGTGCAACCAGGCTAAGTATGACAAAATGCCCATGTAGATCAGTGTTCGACCCTGGTAAACAAATATAAATACCAAAACATAAATAATAACGTGGAATACTACGTTAGGCTACTACTGCCACTGCATTATGCTGTGTATACTCAACATATCACATTTCAAGCATTTGCTGATATTATTTACTATGCTGAGTATAGTCCCAAACAGCTAACTTACCAGGTGTCAGAGAAGAATAATATCCTATTTTGCACCTTTCAGGACTGTTGTATTGTAGTTTCATGCTGGACCACACATAGCAGCTACCACAGACCAGTGTCAGAAAGCTGAAGCACTTTTAAAAGCTATAATGCACTTCACACTGTCATAAGGAAAGAAATCATGTGGCAGAGTAAAGTACCTAACAGCTTTTAAAGTTGTGGGTAAATCATAGGCATACTTTGCTTCTTACAGCTGTCTACTATAGTACTAAGAATGTTACTGTTCTAAGCTATAAAATACTTTGTGCTCTTACAGTGTTTTTGTCTTTAGCTTGTAGTACGTTGGAGCAGCTAAAGCTCCATGTACATACTAGAAAGAATTACAAACAGGTTTCTCTGATATGTGTCCTGCAAATGGATGTCAAGATTTCATCTCTCAAGCTTTGCACTCAAGGTGAATTTTTTTTCACAAACCCATAACAAGTGACTTATGATCAGAGTAGCAGTCATAGTCCTTTTTGCTGATCACTGTTCTGGTGTGTGATCCATATTGTGTTATCTTGTTTTGTGTTTCATGAGTTTGTTTTCCCTGGGTTGAATCTGAAAAAATTCAATGAGGATCACTGTTCAACCCAGGTTGATAAATACATATAGATAAACACAAAATGCCTTTTGAATTAAATATTTACAAATTACTGAAGGTCAGTGGGAAACAGGACACAAGTGGGACAATATTCACATAGATGAATCTAAAAGATGTTGTTGACACATGAAAAATAGACCAAGAAGTGTTTGTGGATGTTGCATAACATGACTTTGTCAAAGGGTTTAATACAACATCACACAATTAAAAAAAAGAAGGCATGAATGAACAAATGAATGAAAGAAAGATAAAAAGCCACCCAGATTACATTTCAAGCTCCCATGTTGCATATCATCTGGTTCAAAAATGCATAGTGACATATTAAGTACAACACATTCGGAAGAAAAGTCTGAAATTACTATAGGAGTGCTATAGGCCATTCATAATTACGTAGATGGCGACATCACAGAGCAGCATTATAAAGGATGACTAAACGATGCTCATTATGATTGGTATGTCAGCTAAGGTGGAGAGAAAGAGGAAAGGAGCAATGATTGAATGATATCATGAGTCTAACAGCTTATATTTAATGTAACGGATCTTATAAAGTAATGTATTAGGTAAGCAAAATCTGCAGATAAATACATCTTAAAGAATGGATTAGTAACAACAAAGCAAAAAATAAAATATACCAAGGAGTACTCAAACTAGATGGCTTACATGTAGGCCAGACATTTACATGAACCACCACTAATATCAAACAGCTAACAATATTTCTATTAAAGTGTAGTGTCAACCAGCAGTGGCAATGCATTATTCTGTCTCCCACATTAGTGTTTCACACCATACACCTCAATAACATGTAGGTCTCTCACTTATGAAAATATAGCGACAAATATGAAAATATGTATAATAACTGGTAAAATAAGATTGTCTCCATTATAGGACATCCTAAACTAATGATCTTAGGGTCATTTATTAATAACTCCTTGCCCTTTCTCATACTACCTATTATTAGCTGCTAAGTCACTTAGTTTAAGAAGCCAGACTTGTAAAAGTTATGGACATCATAAGGGCGTATGGGTGTGAACTGAAAGCACACGAAAAGGTGCTATAGGCCAGGGTGATTAATGATGCAGTCTAATATTTGTTCAGTGTTGGAAACCTGCTGAAGAATTGATTTGGGTATCTACCTTAATGACAGCTACTCGAGAGATGTTCAGTTAGCAGGCAGAATGCCCATAGCTAAGTTCTAATTTTCTTCAGTCCTCCTTCAAATTATATCTACTACATGTGCTTATTCCGAAGGATGTTTCAGGAGTTTAGATCATCATGTTTACAATTTACCTAGTCTGACTTTGATTGAAATACAGTTTGGAATTTTAGATAAAAAGTTTCAGTTTTATTCAAGCAAAATGTTTAATAATAATGCTGACATACAATAAGGAAAAATATTTCACCTTTATATCCTGTAGTTAGTGCTTTTCAAACAACATCTGAAGCTGACCTAAGATTACTAATGAAATGCCACCCCCCAAATTTACTTATAATCCCAGCATTGAGCAATGTGCTGTTTAAAGGAATTGTACGATAATGTATCCATTTAACGTAGTGGAAGCAAATGGGGCGGGGGGGTCTGCTGCAAATGTGAATACTAAAAATTGCTTTCAGAGTATGAATTCAATACTAGTTTAAATTTTCCATAGTGCTAGCACTATCTTTGTTATTAATACTTTGTGTAGATGCACTGACACATTATTGCAAATTTGTGTGTTGAATGATTTCAGTGATGAATTTACAGGACAGTTTTAAGTTGCCAGCCCCAAATTAAGGTATATAATATTCCACCTTTATGTCCAATGGTTTCTGTTAAATGTTAAAAACAAAGCATACAGCAACATCTGTGGAACATAAATGAAACTCTTTGTTGAATAAATAACATTTTGCATCTTGGATTCTGTTTATTTGCTCAAGAAGGTTATGCATACAGTTATTAATGATGCTATCTAGTACCTTAGATATACAATGATTATATACAGTGATTCTACAAAAATATGAGCAAAGAGTGGTGTAAAAATATGTTGACACAGAATAGAATATTTAATAAAAATTATTTATACTTAATCTATGACTGTTTAGACCTGGTTTTAATAATTTTATTTTGTATTTTCATAGGTTCATAGGTTCATAGGTAGGTACTAGGCTATTGGCCCTAGGGCCTATACAAGCCTAGCCAAAAAGGTACCCTGGCTTTCGCCAACCAAGAAAATTATTTTCCTGTGTCCCTGTCAAGCAGAACCACAGAAGTGATCCCTGGGGTGAATTTCTTATTATCCATCCAATCATCAAGATTTTTCTTGAAGAGTGCTAATGAGGAGCTTTGTTTGATATAGATAGATAGTTTGTTCCAGAGTATGAAAAGTCTCTGGGACAGGAATTTATCCCTCCAGCATGTTCTGTTTATTGTGGTGACAAGGTTTAGGTCCCTAGAGTGTGTAGCTCAGAAGGATTGGGATTTCTTTAAGTGGAGCATGTCCAACATCTCTGGGTTTGACATAGCTTTGTATGTTAGGCAGAGATCGCCTCTGAGTAGTCAATATGTGACGGAGTAAAGCTGGAGTTTTTTGAGTCAGTCTGCGTGAGACATCTGTTTGAGGCCAGTAATCCTCTTTGTCAGATATTTCTGCAACCTTTCCAGTTGTTGTAGATGTCTTGTGAGGTACATACCAAAAGGGGTGTTGTACTCTATAATGAGTCTAATGAGTGATGAATAAAGGAGAGCAATGACCTTTTTTTTCTGCATGAGAAACCTTTTGTGATGAGGTGTGCCACGTAGAATTTCCTGACCACTGTGGTGATGTGATTATTAAAGGAGAGATTAGTGTCCACTTGTGTCCCAAGGTCTCTTATCACACTTTTGGTGTTAAGTAGACTACCACCTATGTGGTAGTTCATGGGTACAGAGTTTTTACCAAAGGGGATGACAATGCACTTTTTGGCATTGAGCTTGAGACCATGTCTTTGACACCAGGCATCTGTCTCAGTGAGGCCCTTTTGTAGGATGTCCACATCATTAGGAGTTTTGATTATGGCTCCTAGTTTGCAGTCATCTGCAAATTTAGTTAGCCAAAGACCTTCTGTATTACCCTGTACTTCAGAGAAGTAGATACCAAACAGGAAAGGACCCAGGACTGAACCCTGTGGTACTCCACTTGTCACTGGTCTGAAGTCTGATTTGGAGTCTGCTACTTTCACAGTGTGGGTTCTGTCAGTAAGCCAGTTGGCAACCCATCTTGTGACATAGGGATTTATACCTAGTTTAGTGAGTTTATCTATAATTCCAGAGTGGGGGATGGTGTTGAATGCCTTGATGAGATCTAGATAGGCTGTGTGAACCACCTTACCCTCATCTATGGCTTTGGTGACTGCTTCAAAGAAGTCTATCAGGTTTAGGAGACATGATCTGCCTTTTACAAATCCGAACTGTGTGGGGTCCAGAGTTTGGAGATCTCCAATGTCTTTGTTTATAAGTTCCATGATGATACGTTCCATGGCCTTGCAGACCAGGCTCGTCAGGCTAATGGGGTGGTACTTCCTGGGGTCTGTTGTGACTCCCCCTTTTTGGAGTGGGATAACCGTCACAGTGCGCCATTCAATGGGCACAAAGCCTGAGGTGAGGCTATGATTGAACACGGTACTTAAGTGGGGTGCCAGTTCATTCTGTAGTTCGTGTAGAAGGCAGCCTGGGATGCTGTCAGGTCACATGGATGCTGTGTTCTTGGCTTTGGAGAGTGAAGTTTTTACCTGTGCAGCCGTGATTAGAGGAACATTGCATTCTTCCAGTATAAAGATGGGCCCTTTAGGGGGTGAGAGGGGGGTAAAGTTAGCATTGAACCTATCTGTCAGGATGTTGGCAATATCAGTTGGTTCTGTATATTTAGTGTCATTGTGCTGTAACTCAGAGCAGATCTGACTGTTGCTGTTGAGATTCTTGACATAGCTATAGAATGCTTTGTGATTGTCTTTAGAATCAGTGGTGATTTTGTTTTCATAACTAGCTTTGGAGGATTTTATGAGGGATCTCAGCTTCTTACTGAGGCTGACCAGGGAGTTCCTCCAATCGTGGGATTTTACTCTTTTTTGCAACAGTTTCTTTCTTCTGTTGTAGAGTTTGTTTATGGCAGAAGACCACCAGATTGGCTTCTTTTTTTGGAGGATAGCATCTTCTTCTGTTAGGGATAGCATGATCCATGCACTTGTGTAAGTGCTTAAAAGTGCATTTGTGTAGGAATCAGCAGTCATACCTCTACTGTCCATCTGCATGCGTGTCGTGAAGTTTGCCACTTCTGTCTTAAGAAATGTGGTTGGCTTTTGAGAAATTGTTTACAGTTGTTTTCCTAATGGGGGTGGGCATGGGATGTGGATGTCTAGGGTGATTAGCTTGTGGTCGGATCTGACCAATGAGGTGCTGACCTCTGGTGTGGAACACCGGTCACCCATGTTGGTGATGACCAGGTCTAGGATATTGCTACCCCTGGTGGGTGTAGGATATTGCTACCCCTGGTGGGTGTGTGGATAAGTTGATCCAAGGAGTTGGAATTGATGATTTCAAGAAAATGTTGAGCAAAAGAGTTGGTACATGAGTAGTTTTCCCAGTTAATGGTGGGGTAGTTGAAATCACCCATAATTATGGTGTTGGGTTGTACCTTAATATTTTCCAGTGTTTCAAGAAAAGAGGAGTGGGAATCCTGGGGCATGGTGGGGGGTCTGTAGCAAGCTACAATCTGGATTGTGATTTTGCCCAGAGTTAGTTGAACTTGGATAATCTCGGATGCATTATACTGAGCATCTAGCTTGGAGGTGTGGATATCCTTAATGAATATGGACACACCTCCACCTTTAGTGTTTCGGCCTGGGTTTGGTGGCCGAAAGGTGTGGTATGAATTATAGCCTGGTAATGCAGGGGTGCTCTCTGGAGCTTTGAACCAGGTCTCTGTCACTGGACAGATGTCACATAGATAACATTTGTAAGTTAGCTTTTGGTATAACTACAGGATCCCCTCTGGCCCCTAGTTTTACAAATAATGGGAATAGTATGTGGTTTATAATAGTGTTTTCAACAGTAAATTATAGTTTCATACTTTCTGGTAAGTTGCTTAAAGGTCAAGAGCATCATAACACAGGCTTCAAGGTTAAAGAGTAGACACTGAAACCAAGTATCTAGAGACTTCTTGAATGATTGCAGTGGGTTACATGTCCTTGCTTACAAGGGTAATCTGTTTCTTGATCTTATAATACTTTGGGTGATAAGCCTTGATCTAAAAGTAGTCATGCATTTTACTATTCAGAAGGTATAATTTGCCCCACAAGATGTTTGCCCTGATTGCAGCAACTCAGTAATGAGCAAAAGTAATGATTCTTCATCATAAAGTGCATAATATGTTAGGCATACTCTGCCACATAACCAGAATCAACTGACAGAAAATAATTTAAATATGGATAAGCTTTCCATGCAATTGTCATTTACTTCATAACTATCTTAGTAAATTTTCTTTGAACACTTTCTAATATGGAAAGGTCAGCTCTTGAAAATGTACAAAGCAGTGAGTTGTATTCAACTATAGGTCTAATATACATTGTAAATAATTTCAGTAGGGATGCAACAGATCTTTCTCAGAAGGGGGCCCATGATATTCATAGATTCATACTAGGCTAACTGCCCTTGCGAGCCATTTTAAGCCTAGACAATTATCCTCTGTGAGATTCAAACCCTGTACCTTGTGTCTGTAAGGCAAACACCTTAACCATTAGGCCATCCTCCCAACCATGGGGCCAGATTCAATAAAGCCTACACTACGTGTACACTGTTCTGTGTAAACAGACAACACAGACATAACTTACAATCTTCTTCCTAATTTTAGTTTTCCTACTGATATTCTTGCAGCTTTAAATATTGACAGGGATTCATACAGGTTACTGCAAAGTGTAGATCACATGTATACTTAATGTAATAGTTCTGAGTGACTAGAAAGCACAAAAAATGTGATAAGGATTTTATTGTATAAGTATCGTGTACACTTAGTGTATACTTAGTGTAGGCTTTAGTGAATCCGGCCCATGATCTTTGCCTTAACAACACATGCATGTTTTTGAATAGTAAGTTAGAACTTTACACACACAGACACACACACAAGCACATGCACACACACACAGGCATACACACGCGCACACACACACACGCACACACACACGCACACACACACGCACACACACACACACACACACACACACACACACGCACACACACACACACACACACACACACACACACACACACACACACACACACACACACACACACACACCAAGGTCTGTGTTATTCATTCACATTTCCTAAAATAAAAGGTTGTTTGGGTCTGAAGCAATCAAAATACATAGCACCACTCTTAGATGGATTGGTATTAAGACCCATTTTATTTCATCATTCAGATAGTTCAGATGTATGTGAACTATGTTTTCCATCATCTTGAGAATCTTTGGAGAGTCTAAATGATAATGCTTTGATCAGCTGCAACTATGCAGAATAACCTGGTCTGTGTGAACATTGTTAACCCTAGCAGGCAACCATAAATTCATATCGCTACATTGTCCCTCATTTAGCTCCTGGATTTTGCTTCGTATTTTTGCCTGTTCCTGTAAAATTTGTGGTGCTTTGATAAATAGTTGAGGGTTGCAGTCACTTAACAAAGATGTATGTTTGTTTCAGACATCATACTCTTCAATACATGCAAAACCTGTTATTCTAGCAAATTTCTAAAGTATATAAAAGCAATATTTAAAATCTGTCCCTGATATGTGGCCTTTATTTTATTTATTTATTTATTTGACATTTGTTAACCGGGTTAGTCCAACTGAGCCAGGTGGCCCATTTTCAATGGAGACCCGAGGAGAAAAACTCCAAATACATAAACTATAACACTGCTTGAAAATATATACAGAGAAAGGCAAATCACTAGACAAACTATAACACTACTTAAAAATATAAACATATATGGATATAGGTAAAACAAATCTTGATACAGTTATGCAACAGAGGAGACTTAAAATCAGTTAACCCATACTATGACTTAATAAAAAGAACATAAGAAGTGTGTGCCATATAAAAAAGATAAACCATAGAACCTTATCTTCTAAAGCTACTTAGGAGTAGGTTTGGGGGGGGGGGGGGTTACAGAGGCATGACCTGAGGTGGATTAGGTATTGTTTGAGTGACTTCTTAAATTTGTAGGTCTGGGGTATGCTTCTTAATGTCAGGGGAAGCTTGTTCCATAGGATGGCAGGAGAGCAGCTGTATAAGTTGTGTCCTACAGATTTGTTAGGTTTATAAATTTGCAATAGGCATTGATCAGAGCTCCTAAGAGGTCTGGAGGGGGAATACAGTGAGACAAGCGAGGAAATAGTTGGACAGAAGGAGGGTTTATTGATAATAGAGTGAATAATAAGAAGTTGGGTAAGTTTGAGGTAGTTATAAAACTCAAGCCAGTTAAGTGGCTTGAGGGCTAGACAGCGATGAGTTTTGGCAGGCAAACCAGCAGCAAATCTGGCCACTTTGTTATAGGTGGATTCAAGTTTGGAGAGTAGAGTAGTCTGGATGTTAGTAAAGATTTATGAACTATAGAATAGATTTAGAAGGAGGTAGGCGTCAGCTAGTGTTATTCTAGATTCCCGATTCTTGTGCTACAGCTATTTGAATCCATCACGGTGTGGTCTGTATTATTTATTTATATCACATATCTGAGCTATAATTGTTGGGACTCTCTATGTAGGAAAATGATAACCATTGCTGCTGTGTGGTCATTACTGTGATGTTTTTGTACTAATGTGATTTATGTGAAGCAACAGCAGGTTTATGAAGAACAAGGATGACATATGTTGCATGGTCATCATTTTTATCACAATCAGATGTCTGAAATATATACAGAATATATATACATATATACCAAAAGCCTGAATGGTAAATGGGTTGTCTATGAATACAGTAACTAACCCTCTTGTCATCACTTGCTCAGTTTAAACAGTCACTAATCTACCTTCGCAAGTCTTTGTCTGAAATAAGATGGAATACTTTACTTTGGTTATTGTGTGTTTTTGTGAAACAAACTTGAAGTATTACTGTGACTGTAATTATTATTTTTACCACAATCAAACATCTCAGATATACACAGTCAACAAAGTGTCTGTAAGTGATGGTCATCTAGGCTGCTAATGGGTAAAAGTGATTTACCCAATGCAACAGTGGTATAATGAGTAACATTGCCAGTTTATTGCACTTGGCTCTGGTTGAACTCTTGGCTATTGCTTCATCTGTATGGAGTCTGTATGCCCTCACTGTTTCTGTGTGGATTTATTCATATTTATCCATGAGCTACAGTTTCCCCACCTCAAATTCATACTTTAGTGAAATAGCATTCCTTCCTTCAATTTGCCACCAGATAAACATGTAGTTGGAGAGAGAGAAAGAGAGAGACAGTGTGTGTGTGTGTGTGTGTGTGTGTGTGTGTGTGTGTGTGTGTTTCTGTCTGTAAAAACAATATTATAATTTATTTTTACCTATGGATGCACTCACTCAATATTACCATGCACATGTATAGCTGTTCTAGCTAGCAGTTGAAAAAAGCTAACAAGTCATCTTTCAGTATTAAACCCTAAAAATATTTAAGTCTCCACACCCCATGATATGTTACTGGATTTTAACACAGGCTTTGTAGACACCTCTGCCCTGAACTTCACCCAGTCTAAAACTGAACCAGTGCAGAAGTGTGCAAAGAAAGTCATTGTACAGGATAGAGCCTAGGATAGGGAAGATGTGAGATACTGCCAAAAGAGGAACTATTTTTGCAAAGATATGAGTAGGTTGATGCACACATGACAAGCCACAACAAAAAATTTGCAGGTTAGAGTGGTAAACCGAGACAAAGACACTAGGCAGGAAGATATATGTCAAGAGCTGGTCATATGCCAAAGATAACAGACCAGATATTGATAGATATAGTGTCACAAGACTATATACCTTAAATAAAGAAGGTAGTCTGAAGAACCCAAAGATTATTGTAAAAATGCAAAATCAACAACTGAAAATGCCAACAGAAGGAAGAGTTTTAGTGAACATAAGATCAGAAGAAGGCTATACTAAAAGATAAGGTCAGTGGTAGAGTTAATAACTAACAGTAGAATAATGCATACAGATCGACCAAAGCATTTCTGCAACTGCAGAAGTAAAAATAAAGGAGAAGGTGACAAAACATTTTTTTCAATGTCTTATAGGAAGAGCAAATAACACAATGAGAGATGTGGGACAGTCATGCAGTGAGACTGCTCAGATACTAATGTCTGAACTAACAAAAGAACAATAGACTTATAGGCCTTTATAGGCCTGTATATAATACAGAGTACTTAGTAGTAGTGCAGAATATTAAGTAAATGTCATATTGTAGAAACAGTATTTTCTACATCATCATATACAATAATATTGGTTCTTAAAAATACATTTTCAAATTTTGATGTGTTACATATAGTGAAAACGGGCAAGAGTTGACCTTTGAAGAATGCTGTGAGGGATAAGATATTACTCATAGAAAGTGACTCCACCTTGGCCAAAAGATAATTAGCTAGTAGAAAACATATGCAGAATATTAGCAAAGCAATAAGGATTGCCAGGACTGAAAGTCTCCATGGAAACAATAAATTTGCTGACTGCAATCCTGTCATTTAAGTGCATCCTTAAAAAAAAACATATTATATAACTAGGACCAGATACAGAACAGAAAAAAAATCAGAAAGAGAGTCAAGAAGAAGTCTAAGATGAATAAATATGTTGATACCAGAAGAGCCAAGGAACATTCATTTTTGCAGTCCTAGTGAGCAATAAGTAGAAACCCAGAAAAGAGACTTTGTTTAGTCTGGAGCCCTGCTATAGAAAATAAATTAAAAGACCAGAAATGTCTTTAAAGATGGGAGTTACACTATCAGGCATTGTTCATTTTTGAAATCCTGGTATAACAGCAGTAGCAGTACGGAAAGTGATTATTATTTTGACATGTCTTGAAATTCTAGTGAGAGCCTGCCTGACAGTCAATTACCTATGGCTAAAATATTATGCAGGCTACAAATAATATATCTAAGTGACTAAGCTTGCTCATATCACAGTCAAAATAGCATTAATTATGTTTATTTAAGATAATGATCAAATAAATGATTCAGATATTCATTTATCAGTGAAAAGAAATATTTTAATCAACAAAAATATTTCCTTTACAGATTAAACAAAATATGAGCATTTATATGGACATTTGGTATTAAACTGTCTAGAAGTAAGAGCATACATTGTGCAGATTGACTTACCATATTTTAGTATGTTGTTAATATTTCTTATGCTGTCATACTCTTCTATTTAAAGTGTGCTCTACATGCCTGGATCTTATAGCACAATGCTAGTCATCTCTATAAAATTTCATGTAGTTCATCCAAAGTTTTTAAAATACATAGAATTTATTTCTTCATAGCAATGAGGAGTGTACACAAAGGCTATATCTACTGGTGGGGGTAGGTAACCATGGATGAAAGTACCTTATGCTCTTATCACCTGCTCAATTTTTAAATTGTCTTTAATCTGGTCTATTGGACTAGTGTGCATGTGTGTATGAATTAAGTTGGAATACTTTGGTGACTGTGAGTTTGTGTGAAATAAATTTGAAATATGTGACTTTGGTCATTATTATTATTATTATTATCATTATCATCATCATCATCATCATCATCATCATCATTATTATTACTGTTTTATTGGCACACACATCTGAGAAGGATGCAGTCAATAATGTATCTATAATTTCTGAGCTTAGGGGATGTCTGTGGATACAAATGACTAACCCAAATGAGCAAATAAAGTTAAAAGTCATTAGTCATTAGTCAGCCTTTGCAGGACTACAGTGCATTTGTGCGAAGAAAATTGAAATACTTTACTCTGACCATTTTTATCACAATCAGAAATGTGATGGATACACAGTTGTTAAAGTAGCCAACATTGTTGAGTATGGATATTGGATTAGAATGCCAGTACTTCAAGTGCATTTTTTGGTTGAATGTACGTTTTTCATTATTGGATCATACATCTTATTTTATTGCTTACTGGAAAAAATATTCAAAACAACAAATTTAAAATACGCTCTTAAATGTTGCTGTTTAAATTATATTTCTTCTTTAATACAATCAGGGAGATGAATCAAATAACACATGCATTTATGCATGGTCAATAAAATCTTTAATCTGACAGTAGCCAGATGCATTTTCAATTAATGTAAGTTTCAAGAGAGGAGAAGTTAACTTTTGCTCATGATGCCTGCTTTCAGTGTGAGATTGTTATTTTGTTTAGTGCTTATACTATAAAATGTGAAGTAAAGGTTCCAAATTATATCCAAAGTTCTGTAATCACTACACACTGACATGTTTGAACAGTTTTTATGGCAACTGAGGAGACACAGCCAAATAATAGAATGCTGGAATGGCTATGAGGGGGGTGCCCTGGTCCATTAGTCTGCCTAGGGCCCCTAATCTGGATCTAGTTGCTATAGTATTATAAACTGCTGGCCAGGGCATTTCACATATTGAAAGATCGGGCATCAATGTATAATAATACAATGGTGAAGAATATATTGGAAAGTCCAGCAGCCTTAAGTCTTGGCTGGGACTTTACTAGGTGCAGAGCTGATGGCCAAGTACCCTTTTGGCATGATGTTAAAGGAGAGATTGACAGTTTCATCGGGATAGAGAATGAGAAGGTTTAAAGAATACTTTTAGGGAGGATAAAGTTCAAGGGCCAGATAAGCAGCTGTGACAAAGTCCTCAGAAATCTGCCACTGAATTTTATGTTATATTTTCATTCAATAGCCAGATAAGAGGGCTGGCTAGATTAACCCTTTGAAGTCATGACCTGGATCATGATGTGACATTATAAAAGTATTTATATTGACCATACAAGCTGCAAAATCAGCTTAGGTTTTATGCAAATTATATTGCAAATGAAGAGATTAATATGTAGTAGCTGCACAACAATTACATATATGATATTTTGACATGTGCATTGTATGATGCATGGTTCTATGGTATAGACGGAGTGGGCCTTTACTGTTAGTGGAGAACAGGGGCACACAGAAACCACTTCCTGTGCTTATGATAAGGGCTCACAGTCCTACTAGAAGTGAAGAACATCTAGCATTGCTCCCTTCTGTTCCACAAGCCCGGTGGCTGCACTGGAAACATAGGGAACAAAAAAACACTCAAACCACCACTAATGGTTGTGTAAATAATAGCTCCTCCTGGCTGGCCTGCACCCTAGCGATGGGAACAAATAGACTGGTTGGCAAGGAGGGAACTAATGGTTGACAGATAGTGGGGCCAAATAGTGATAAAAATTCTGGACAATGACTGCATCAACAATATTAATGAATAAAGGTAGACTGTGTGCATCTTTAGATTTGAAGACGCAGCAAACGTGAGTAGAAGCTGAAAAGTTAAAGGCTTATTGAGGTAAACTGAGTTGGGAAGAAAGAATGTCTGAGAGAATAGTAAGGTTGTGTATAACATCATAGCTCAATGGAGAATAAAAGAAGGGTGGAAAGGTGTGTACTACAGTTTAACAAATAATATCAGTGGGGAGATATGAAACTAGACTAACAGATGTATTGGAAAGAGGGTACTCTGAGAAATCCTACTGAAATAAGAAACAAGAATCCTGACAGCACAACTGCATACCAGCATCTGTAACTCCATGGCATTTTAGCCATGTGTAACTAGGAAATATATATTGAAAAGAGTTGTTCACTGCATCTTCTGTAAATGACATGCAATGAAGCAATATTTATTAATAGTGACTAGAAACTAGTGTGCAAGGTTTGTGCATTTGAAGGGCCCATTTTCTTATATCAAACAAGATGAGTTGCATGCATGTGTTTTATATTGCTCTTCTCTGTCTGGATGAGAGGTGTTTCATAGGAATATTTTCACCCCAGACACCCACTAAAAATGGTCTCTGCCTAGTATGACAAAGCAGATTAATACAATGTAAGTGCATAAGTAAATAAAGAAAAACAATGTTACATTTGGTAAAGTCATACCATGCCAAATAATTAGTTCAGTTCTCCACTGCTTATTAAACTGCAGGTGTAGCTACTAATATGTGGTTGTGACAGCCCAGTCTTAACAAAGAGATCAATTAGAGTTATTGAGTGATTCACAGAGGTGCTGTCAAGACTACTTAACCAGACAGGAAGTTACTGACTTTGGCTATAACTTAATCCAAGGTTTGGTGTTGGCCTGTGGTAGTGCTGAATGCCAGTTGTTACCAGTTGGTACACTAGTCTCGACTGAGCGGACATTGGCAAATTGGTCGCCAGTCAAACAACCTATATCCTGAGCCATTAAATTACAACAGCAGCAGCAACCTAATGAAAGAAAAACCTGTTTGTACCAAACTTCTTAGAGGTAATTATGCAGAAGTCTACTCCACAATAAATACTCAAAAGATCCATGGATTTAACTTTTAAAAGTTGGCAATGTGAAACGACTAGGATGTCATAATGCTCTTAACAGAATATTAATTGTGTTATACAATCCTTAACATTCATTTCATAATACTGACAGACTAAAGCTCACAACATTACTTACAAAAAGAAAAACATTAAATATTTAGTACATACACAATACTAAAATATACATAAGATGAAATCAACCGACACTGCTACATTTTACTTCAAAGACTACTCTTTGCTGGAGTAAAAGGACTAAGAAATTATAGCAATAAGAAATCATATAATTCTACTATATATATATATATATATATATATATATATATATATATATATATGTATATAGTCCTTGTATTTGCACACTTCAAGCCTTGTGTATTGGTTTTCCTTCAACTTAAAATAAACTCTGTGAGAAGCTGCAACCTGTTATTTTATTTATATTTCTTATGCTGTCTAGTGTCCCATAATAAGAATAAGAATGGAAATGATATAATTATCTTTGCACATACTGTATAAGAATTCATAATAAGAACAACGAGTACCATAAACTATATGACAGCCAACAAAACTTTTGTTGACAGAATAGCAAATTAAACAAAAGCTGAACACAGTTTAGCAAAAGAAAGAAAGAAAAAAACCTCCTATGCCTGCTATGTGAAAGGTTGTATTTCCCCTACAACAATATCACATATAGTTCTTGACTCCAAGTCTGTACAGCCTTGAAGAGAACAGTATTTTCTGTTTTATAACAAAATGATATTCTACTGTGCTGCCAGGTTTGTGTGACCTTCTGTGTAGCATACAGACCGTAGTGAGTTACTATCACTGACGCACACCAATACGTTGAGTCTAGTAGAATGAAAATAAACAGAATCTGCTGAACTGTAATGTAGGGCACATCTGGATCAGAAGCCTGAGGTTCCAAACAAATTACAAATGTTGAAGTAGGCCAAATGCAATAAAATGATCTACTTTGTTTTACAGAAGCCTAGTGTCTTAGAACCCACTTACCAACCTTACAATCCTACTGCCCCATTTGACGGTTGTTGTGAAGTAGCTAAATATACTTTAAGTATTTCTGCAGGGTTCTCTGTACCCTGAGTGTGAGGGTTCTGCCCCAGTACTCTGTACCCTGAGTGTGAGGGTTCTGCCCCAGTACTCTAGTTTCCAACTATAGTATTCCTGATGTCACATGGTACTGGAAACAAAAGGGAAATACATTTTCCTTTTCCTAAAAGTTGGTGTATCCTTAAAAACAGGGATGCAAAGGGAAGGCCCCCCCAAAACAGGCATTTCATTTGTGAGATAGTTTGTGTTCAATTATGTTATGACAGTACAATGGGATGTTAAGCTGAGGTAAACCAGACTTGCAAACATGGACAACAATATTTCAAAGTAATTTCAAATAAACTATATGAAGGTCATTCAGCAAATGATGGCAGTCATGCATGGGGAAAAGATGTCATAAAATTCCAAAGCTTTGGAATACAGTACTTTCAGACTGATGGGAGAAGTTGGAGTAAAAATCAGGCCTACTAGTCCAGAAAAGAAAAAAACAATATTATTAAAAGCTATTGGTACACTTCAACATGAGAATAGTCATGTAAACAGTTTCCATCAGGAAAAGGGAGATTACCCATAGCAGCTAGGGAATTATGAGTTATCTAACCGATGACATCCTAAAAGTAAGTGGGGGTGGATCAGCCAACACCAGCACAGATGTTTAACATAATGCTAGGGGGTCTCAGACAGGGGAAGGAACTGCAGACCATATAATGCTTATACTTAGGACGTTACATGAGAAGTAAAAGAAGTGAAGTGAAGAAGCATGTATCTGACACACATGAATGTACCCCATTTCTGCTGCTGTTTTAATCTCATAAATTTTTCAGGACTGCAATACTCTGTAGATACTCTTAAGTGAAAAATACAAAGTCACACGATGAATTATGTTAAGGCCTGTCTTAGGATCACAAATGCCCAATACAGCACTAAAAAAAATCAAGAATATTTTGCATCTGTTTGTTTTGACCAATGTGATTCTTGTAGAGAAACAGGAAGAGACATTTGTTACAATACCCAGAATCCATGGAGAATGGTGCAGGAACCATACTGCAATAATGCATATAAAAGCATTTTTTTTCAATTTTAGATACAACAGTGTGATCATCATGAGTGCATCACAAAGGCAGTCCATGATGCCCTCTACGTGACTGCATAGGAGCTATTTTATAGATGCACAGTAACTTGGGCTGCTCCAATGGATGATTCTGGTTCTATAATATATGCTAAGACAATCTGATATGGACGTAATTGTGGTACAACAGAGATCAATCAGCTAAAAAGGATGATACATACCCTAAAGTTATAGAATTATTCATTATATGTACCATTTATTTACTGAAATAATTATCTGGCTAGCCAGAATAGATCTGTAAATTTAAAAAAATGCAGCATACAATGAGAGAACACATTTTTCTTTTTAAATTGCACAGTGCTTTTAAACTACAGAAACACTTGAGGTAAAAAGGATATACATTTATTTACTGTTTACCGGGATAGTTTACTGGGCCAAGAAGAGTACATTTTCAATGGAGTCCCGGGGAGAAAAGCTCCATGAACAACAATATAATATGAAGACAATGCATTTGCATTTATGTAATATTATTGAAGAACGATGGTATTACATAACATGAGAAAAAATCCGCGATTGCAGTGAAAATACAGTCAAAAAAGCAAAAGGTAAAATTACACACACACACACACACACACACACACACACATGCACACACATGTAAGTCAATTAAAATAAGAAAAATCCATTAGTGCATATTCCTGTTAGATTTGTTGCAATATGAAATGACACAGGGTTACATTACAGTTTTACATGAAATCTTAGCTGAGTTAAAGTAGGATGGGGATAAGAGGTGTTAATTGTTGAATGTAAGAAGGGAGGGACAATAAGCAAAAAGACGGTAGTAGTCAGAGAAACTCAGTATGATGAAGGGAAGAGAGAAGTAAAGGAGTCTGAGAAATGGGGAAAAAGAGGTGGGTCATGTGGGATGAGAGCAGGAACATTCCCAGAGGGTTTTCAGATGGGAATGAAGCAGGGTCTTAAAGGTAGAGTTGTTGTCTGTAGTACGAATAAAAGGTGGCACGGAGTTCCCTGAGAGGTGAGCTAGGGAAAAGGATAGTAGGTGTTTGCCTGGAGGAAGAGCAGGCTTCTGCCGTTCAAGCAAATTCTGGTTATTGGATCTTAGACATCTGTTGGGTAGGTGCATTTTGAAGGAGGAGGCAAGGGAGGGGCAGATGGAAGGATTAAAGATGAGTTTATGGGCATGAGTAAGTTGAATGTAGGAAAGAAATATATGAAAGAAAGAAATAAGAAATAAATTACAACAAATTTAATGAAAATATATGCAGAAACAAATGCTACTTCACTTGTAACTGCTAGAGGATTAACAAATCATAAACTTTACTGGTAGCAGCTCTAGATGGCAAAAAAATTACAAATAATTGAAACAAGCTGTTTTACAAAACTGAACAAATATCAGGACACACCCTTTGCAATGCTCTAGAGCTATTCTACTGAAATGTTACAGTAAACATGATTAAGTACCCTGCCTACAAAAAAAAAAAAAAAAAACGAAGGGGGAACATGGTTGTTCAGGGTTATAATCCATATTTCTCTTACAGTTCAGCTCTGACCTATGCTCACTGTCTGTGTGGTGTTTGTATATTCTCCACACACCAATTTTTTCCAGGAGTTCTGGCTTGGATTCACTTCCCCAAAATCTACTGGCTGACGTACTTCTCTACTTGCTCTTATATGTTATATTTACTATTAGCTTTCTATGCTGGATTTTGTTTTATAATGTTTATTGAAATCATAAGCAGTATTTACAAAAAATACAGTATTTACAGAAAGAATAACAAAAAGAATGTGCTATACAGACAGATAAATAAATCAGGCATTTGCAGTTTTCCCTCATAAAAAAAGACTACACTTTCTAGAACTGAAAAACCCTATCAGCAGGACGGCAATGGTTTATGGGAGATAGGTTCACATACTTGGCTCACAAATAAATAAAGGGACATATGCAATGATGTTTGCTTGTAAAGATAATCCTTATCACGTTAGAATTCTTATAGTTAAGCCATAGTATGTAGGGGAGGTAATCTGCATATGCAGGCTTGGCCAGCAGGAAGGAAATAGCAGAAAGCCATATGAAGGGCCAAAAAACATGTTGGAAGGCAGAGACTAGCCCAAAAATCATACTTGTATAGCAAGTTCAAAGACAGGTAGACAGTAATATTATGTCTGTGTCTATACCATTTTAGATTGTATTTAACATCACCCAAAAGCAAGACAAATGACCAAAAAATAAAAAGAAAGGTAGAGCAAAAAGTAAGGAAAATAGGCGAATGGCTTGCACCAACACACCAAGCAACAACCAGGCAGAAAAACAGCACTGTAGTTAATAATTTGTCCGAGCAACAAACCGCATTTTAAGTGTAGTACATAAACAAAACCCCACAATGTAGCAAATGACTATGTGAACCAATATACCCTATGGGCATGCAGTCCACATGTAATCCAAAATATAATAATATGAAAATAAATGAAAGCAAACATCAACTTTTAAAGGAATGGTTTAAACAACCTACAAGAAAGCTGTCAAACTCTTTGAAAAGAAACAAGTGAATGGTAAACACCATTACATTACATTTTTCCTGATATCAACCAGGACAGAAGAGCACCACAGTACACTGCAATGGCCATAAAAAACTGCTGATACAAGGCTGATGTGAAAGAAGGTTATCATCTTCCAAGTAATTGTTTTAATAGCTGTATATGCATATAATTTATGCAGTGGCCAAGCAGTTAGTAACTATATTTAATCACTGTACCTGTTAAGACAATGTGCGTGGTTACTTTTAGAGGTGTTATTATACTAAACACCACCAGAGGGTGCTGCTGTCTGTCAAAGAATTTGGAGTTCCACAGGTAAACTTTCTGCTGCAAAGCATAGTGGCATGAATTTGGGAATGAAATTACTTCTCTGGAATCTTCTTATATTTTAAGACACTTTAATCACATCTGGAAATCTAGAACTTGGCAGCCAGACATTCCCATCTTTTGTCTGCATATAACGACTGAACACAATGCAGGCTTTGACAAGATAATTAAAAAAATGGATTTCAGTTCACAGTTTTGGGAGCCAGTGATTTGTGGTGCTTCAAAGACAACTGAAATGCAACCCAAACAGTAGTATTTTGGTGTTTTAATTATCCATGCTTGCTCAATTTGTATTCTGAGCATGCATCAGTACACACTTTCTTAGACACTACAATCTGTGTAGCTGCTATTTGAACCTGCAGCTATACCTGAGAAAGAAGACTCTGCTGGGAATATTCAGCGCAAAAGCTATATGATGCTGTAGCTCTTATGATCAGACTTTCTTGATGATATTTAGGAAGCATGGATTTGTTTCCTTGTAGGAAAATACTTCTCGCCCAAAGTTGTGTTGACATGAACAATAGTGCAAATAAAACCTCCGTTTTCAGAGTGATAATATATTGATTCTAGGGTAAGAAGACCTTTGGCTGTCCTTGTCTACTAAGTGTTATAGCTAGCCCAGTGTAACTGTTTTCCTCTTTCTCCAAATTTATTCCAATTGCTTCAGGTATACCTCTCAACTTCTTAATGCTAGAATTATGGGCAAAAGTAACAAATAATTGTGAATAAAGGTCTTGCATTACAATGCATATTCTGAAAGCTATGAAGTGTGAAACGTAAATGCCTTTCATTATTTAATGGCTTAAATCATCAGTGATTTGCAAGAGAACAATACATTTAGAACAAAAATCTGTGAAATTCTGGACATTTGACAGGTATGGTCTTAGCCACCATTACCTGAATCACGTATACCAAAAAGAATAGCACCTTTGGATGCAATCAGTCTTTTTGACTTTTAATACCTATGAGGTCTACAAGAACAAAAAGGATGCTTGGGAATATTCATAATGACAAGACAGTCTTTTTTATCCCCAGCTTTGATTGGGTTGGCCTCAGAATGGTCATTAGTGAACATTAAATATCTTCCATCATCTTTCAGAGACTACCTTAAATGTAGTTAGCCCACGTTTTGTTTTACCATGCTGCAAACCATGCATTACTGAGGGAAAAAAAGCATTTGGAGTCCTTTATCGATTCAGCTGGGCATTTAATTTCCTCTCATTCAAAACCGTAACTTATTACACAGATTCCTACCTTTACTGATTTATTACAGAGTGTTGTAGGAACTTTTTCACAGAAGGTTAAGCACTCTATGTAAAGCAGAGTATGTTAAAGCCAGATCCTTGTATAACATACCAATAAGAAACCATGAACATTTAGCAATAGCTTTTGTGATGTGCGTGAACTGTGCATCTATATAAAATGGGCTAAAAAGCAAAAAGTCTGGCTGACAAAAGTGCATGAAATGTACAGCAGTCACTGCAAATAAGTGTATGTAGCCCCTGTCCCAACTGCAGGAATACGAAGAATAAAGTGCAAGTGGAATCTTCAAAGGCTCCCTATTGAAATAGCACTCAAAATGCCAAATGACAACAAGACATAAAAAAAAAAAAAAAAAAAAAAAAAAAAAAAAAAAAGACTGAAAATCCAGAAGAAGAGCGAATCTCTTTTTTGCAGAGAGATAACCCCCCTTGCACCCTCTACACCTCATTTATATACCATCTCCTCATAGACTTAGTATGCGTAAGTCCATTCTTTCTGACATTCAGTCTCTGTGTTTCAGGACTCACTCTAGTGCTCCCAGCATTTCAAATGGTTACTCGTTGGCTAGAATAAGTAGGTGCCACGTCTCACCTTTCTTTCAAATAGTGGTCCCAAGGGCTATCGTGGAAAAGAGTCACTTTTTAGTCTTCTTTTTTTCACGGTTTGGGCAGAGGGACATAGCGACTTGCAATTCAGGCCTGATTTTGCCTTTCATAAGATGCCCATATTTTTGGAGGAATGTCCCTATTTTCAGGCTTGAGTTGCCCCTTCACACCATTCCTTCTTATCACATGTGATTTTTGAAGTTGTGTAGTACATAGAAACCATACTAAATGATCAACATACCAGTGGCAACAATAATTTAAAGAAAGTGTTCACACATCTTACAACTTCCATTTTCTGAAGCAAAACTAAATGGCCTTGTGTGGTAGAATTTTGCAAGGCAGTTCATTAAAGTCTACAGAATTTAAGCCATGTCTTTGATTTTTCCATCACTTTTGTAACTGTTTTTAAATGTGTATCTGAGTAGTTTCTGAGTAGTATCTCACATTCTTACTGGAAGCAGAAAGAATGATGTGCTTTTGGGTATTCAGATGTTCTGCTAATTAGACGTCCTGATTTTTAAATGGATGCTCCTAGTTTTCAAGAGCCACTGTACCTATTATCAATGTCTGCAGGTTGACTGAGATCAGAGATGATGTGTACTACCATTCCCAGTCACGCTGCAGTCTCAGCTTATATTCAGAACACTGATACATTAAGTGCTGCCGATCACGTTAGACATGTTGCCGATCAATGCATGTGAGGAAACCCCCTTTCACTCTATCAGGTTGACTCCTTCTTGGTATACTATCTGGAACTATACGTTACTACTGCAATGCACTTCCTACATTAAGGAATTTAGATAAGAATGCCACATCCAAATATCAACGTTACTGTTAAAAAAACACAAAGACACTGGAACACAGATGTGATGTAATACCTTTTATTGGACCAACATACGTTATGCAATTACAAAAAGCTTGAGTAATTTCAAAACCATCCAGCACTTTCTAGAAAATATTATTTTCATGCTTGTACCTCAGTGACCGTCACTATAATAATGTCACACTGTCCAAAACGCTGTAGATGGTCACTGCATTGGTGGTGGGGTGCTGCTGTCCCTTCACCCCCCTGACACTTTATCCAAACTTTCACATGTCATACTTCTAATCTTACATAAAATGACCATTACCAGCTGTGTGCAGTACAAGAAGTGTAACTAGGGAGTTGTCACATGGACATTTTCCTTTTTCACGTGGCTCTAAATAAAAATGTGTGTCCCCATAAGCTGCATGTCAGAGTGGTTTTATATTTCTGAATACATCAAGATGCTTACGTTTGCTGAATCAGTGTGTGCTTAAAGTCAGGGTACAATGTGCATCAACTGGTTATATTTAAAAATAACAACATATAAAAATCTCTGTATTTATTTTATTAGTCCTGTAGCTCAGTTTATTTCAATAAGCCGTAGTTAGTGTGGGTCTATTACTGGGCGGGAATATGGAGGCATGGTCTAGGATTGCTACTGTGCATCCTAGGGATTATTCTGTACTCGTGCTAGTACACCTGCAACAACACGTGCATACACACACACACACACACACACACAAACACAAAATAGAAAATTCAGTAACAAAAAATGTGGGACTCAACTCACATAAGCTGCTGGGAGAGTGCATTGACTGCAAAAAGAAACATTGTATTTGGCCAGTTCATCAATGGCTGAAGTGCTGTTTCTGTAAGTTACATTTACCAAGTGCTCTTCACAGAACAAATTATCAATGAGATGGCCTATATCCCCTTACAAGAGCTGATTGGCTCAGTGTAGTCAGATTCACAAATAACCATTTGCTCACAATAGACTTCGTGACTAGACATTTGTCTAGGTTGATGTATCCCTCTTTTTAGGATGCACTTAATTTGCTGACAGATATACTAAAGAGCTACTGGGGGCTTTCTAGGATGCAATGTATACACGTTGTCCTTCTATCATAAAACAATTTGGTTTTGGTCAGCCTGATGTTTGTAAAGTAGGTCGAAGAGGGCAATTTCCTATGAAAGAATCATCAGTGAGATAACTTCTAGCCACAAGGCATCTTAGGGAGAAAAGTTAAAATGATTGCAACCATATTGTAAAACTTGATCCTTGACCTACAGTGCAAATATGAAATCTTGATTTGCTTTAAAATCTTATTCTTTAGGCTATATTCATTCAGGTATATTACAATGATGGGAATGGAGAGTAGTGCTTGGAGAATACTGCCGAATGTGGATTTGTTTCAAGGATATTATCCAGTGGTGCTTTTCACAGGATCATAGGAGGTCACTAGGCTAACAACCCTAGGGCCCTTTTAAGCCTTGCCATGTTTTACCTGCATTTCCATGATCAGCAACTATCACCCTTGTCCAAGAAGGTGGAACCATGGGGTGAATTTACGGTTACCCATCCAATTGTCCAGATTGCATTTGAAGTGGACCAATGAGTTGCTGTGCTTGACATGAAGTTGCAGTTTATTCCAAAAATGCGGTAACCTCTGGGAGACAAATCTGTCCCTCCAGCAGGTTCTATTAATGTCACATACCAGGTTAAGGACTTTAGAGCAAGTGACCCATGTACCATTTGACTTATGCATATGCAGCATTTATTATAAAGTAGGGTCAAAGATTGCCTTATTTGCAAGGCAGAGATCGCCTTTGAGTAGTCTGTATGAAACAGAATAAAGTGACAGTGATTTCAGATGATCCTCATAGGACAGATGCTGAAGACCTTGGATTTTTCCTTTTGAGGAACCTTTGTGGTTTCTCCAATTGCTGCAGGTGCTTGAAAAGGTACATACCAAAAGGGGCATTGTGCTCAGTTATTGGCCTGATGGGGGAAGAGTACAGGGAGGTTATAACTTCTTTTTTTCTGGAGGCAATACCCTTACTTATGAGATGAGCAATATAGATGCCCTTTTTACCACTGTGGAGACATGGTGATCAAAGGTAAGGTTGCTGTCAACCTGTGTGCTCAGGTCTCTCACCACTGAGTGTATACTTAGGGTGTTGTTATTGATGTGGTAGTTAGCAGGAACTGAAAGGGATTATAACGCATTTTTTTGCATTGAGTTTAAGGCCATGACTTTGGCACCAATCATTTGTTTATATAAGTCCCTCTTGTAGGATGTTGACATCGTTTGGAGATTCTATGACAGCTCCCAGTTTGCAGTCATCAGCAAACTTTGTCAGCCATAGACCTTTAGTTTTAGCTTGCACTTCGGAGAAATAGATTCCAAACAGCAGAAGTCCCAAGACTGATCTCTGCTGCTGGAGGTGGATTCCCCTATTTTGACTATATGGGTTCTATCAGTGAGCTAGTTAGAGACCCATCTAATGATACAAGGGTTGATGCCTAGCTGGGTGAGTTTGTCAATGAAGCCTGAATGGGGGATAGTGTCAAAAGCCTTGGCTAAGTCTAGGTAGGCTGTATTCACAGATTTCCCCTGGTCAAAGGGCTTGGTGACTCTCTTGAAGAAGTCCACCAAGTTTAACAGGCATGATGTCCCTTTGACAAATCCAAATTGAGTAGGGCCAAGTGTTTGGGGATTACCTATATCTTTGTTGATTAGGTCCATTATGATATGCTCCATGGCCTTGGAGATAAGGATAGTCAGGCTAATAGATGTATAGTTCCCAGGGTCAGTGGAAGCACCACCTTTGTGCAAGGGGATAACAGTGGCCTTTTCCCATTCAGCTGGGATGGTGCTGGTGCTTAGACTATGATTGAAAAGAGTACTCAAAGGTGTTTATAATTACATTTTAACAGAATATGCAAGAATAATCACTAAAATAATTAAAAATGATTTAACATATAAGAAATATAGGCACAACAAACAGGATATAATTTCTTTTAGTACACCGTGGCATTCGCATAGCTGCTATTGTCCAGGGTAACAACAGAGACACACGGTCATAATGAATATTTAAAGTACTGCTACCTGAAAAAGTAATGTTTTAATTGTGTAACCTTCTAAAATCTCCCAAGATCACAAGCGTCTCATTAAGTCTCAAAACCAAAACATTCCTTGTTATTTAGTTAGTCTGAGGAATAACAGGTACCTGTGTGTGTTTATAGGTTCATAGGTTCATAGGTAGGTACTAGGCTATCTACCCGAGGGCATTTATAAGACTAGCCAGAGTGTGTCAGCTTTCGCCGTCCCATTGATTAATTAACTGAGCCTCTGTCAAGAAGAGCCAGTGAAGTGATCCCAGGGGTGTACTTTCTGTTACCCATCCACTCGTCAAGGCTTCCGTTGAAGAGCGTTAGTGAGGGTGTCTACCTAATGTAGTTAGGAATTTTGTTCCAAAGCATGGGGAGTCTCTGTGACAGGAATCTATCCCTCCAGCATGTTCTATTTATTGTTGTGGTGAGGTTTAGCTCACTAGAGCAAGTGGCTCGCAGTGACTTGGATTTCTTTAGGTGGAGCATGTCCATCAATTCTGAGATGGACATGGTTTTGTAAGTCAGGCAGAGATCACCTCTGAGTAAGCGATATGCCACTGAGTACAACGGGAGTTTTTCCATTCGGGCTGCATAGGACATATGTCTGAGACCATTAATCCTCTTGGTGAGGTACTTTTGTGGTCTTTTCAGCTGTTGGAAGTGTCTTTTGAGGTACATCCCAAATGGGGCATTTTACTCTATGATGGGTCTGATGAATGACCTGTAGAGGGGCACTATAACCTTTTTATTTCTAGATGCGAACCCTTTAGTAATTAGATGGGCTACATAGAAGGATTTCCTAACTAATTTGGCAATATGATTGTCAAAGGAGAGATTACTGTCTACCTGGGTCCCCAGATCTCTTATTACCTCTTCTGTATTAAGGGGGCTGCCACCTATGTGGTAATTCATGGGTGTTTTGTTTTTCCCAAACGGGATGACTATGCATTTTTTGGCATTTAGCTTGAGACCATGACTTTGACACCAGGTGTCCGTCTCAGTAAGCCTCTTTTGGAGAATGTCCATGTCAGCTGGAGAGTCAATTTTGGCTCCCAGTTTGCAGTCATCGGCAAACTTGGTTAGCCATTGTCCTCCTGTATTTGCCTCTGCTTCTGAGAAGTATATGTTGAACAGTAGGGGTCCCCGGACCGAGCCTTGTGGAGCACCACTTGTGACAGGTTTAGAGTCGGACCTGGAGCCCGCTATTCTTACCGTGTGAGTTCTGTCTGTAAGCCAGTTGGCAACCCATCTTGTGATGTAGGGATTTATGCTCAGGCTGGTGAGTTTTTCTATAATTCCTGAGTGGGGAATGGTGTCAAAATCCTTGGTGAGGTCAAGGTAGGCTGTGTGAACCACCTTCGGCCTTGGTGACTATCTCGAAGAAGTCAACCAGGTTTAGTAGGCATGATCTGCCCTTAACAAAGCTGAACTGGTTCGGGTCAAGTGTTTGGAGGTTCCCAATGTTTTTGCTAATGAGTTCCATGATGATGCGCTCCATAGCCTTGCAGATCAGGCTAGTCAGGCTTATGAGGCGATAGTTATCAGGGTCAGTTGTGGGCCCTCCTTTGTGGAGTGGAATAACCGTTGTTGTGAACCATTCTATGGGCACGTAGCCTGTGGAAAGGCTGAGGTTGAACAGTGTGTTTAGGTGGGGGGTTAGTTTGTTCTGTAGTTCGTGCAAGATGCAGCCTGGGACACCATCTGGCTCCATTGATGCTGTGCTTTTGGGTTTTGAAAGGGCTGTTTTCATCTGTGTGTCTGTGATTTCTGGGACACTACACTTTTCCGGTATTGTTGCGGGCCCTTTTGGGGGTGAGAGGGGGGTGACGTTTGCACTGAATCTATCTGCCAGGATGTTGGCAATATCAGTAGGTTCAGTATATTTTGTGCTATTTTGCACTAGCTCAGAGCATATCTGTGAGTTGCCACTTAGATTCTTGACATAGCTAAAGAAGGCTTTGTGGTTATCTTTTGAATCCTTTGCTATTTTTCTTTCGAAGTTAGCCTTGGATGATTTTATGAGGGACCTTAGTTTCTTACTGATACTGATCAGGGATGTCTTTCCTTCTTGGGATTTGCTTTTTTTCTGAACTAGTTTCCTCCTTCTGTTGTATAGCCTGTTTATGGCAGGGGTCCACCAGACTGGTTTACTTCTCTTAGAGGAGTGAGTCTTGGTTTTGCTAGGGATGGCATGATCCATGCATCCTTGTAGGTGCACATAGAGTGCATTTGTAAAGGTTCCTGCATCTTGGACACTGTTATCCTTTAGCATGGGGGCTGTGAAACTTACCACCTCTGTCTTAAGTAAGGTGAAGTTTGCTATAGAGAAGTTTTTCACTGTGGTTTCCTTGGTTGGGGGTGGTGGTGTGGCATGGACATTCAGAGTGATTAGTTTATGGTCTGATCTAACCAGTGATGGGTTGACCTCCGGTGCAGAACACCTGTCGCCCATGTTGGTGATGACCAGTTCCAATATGTTTTCACCTCTGGTAGTGGAGTTTACCAGCTGATCCAGGGCATTTGAGTTGATAAATTCCAGGAAGCGCTGGACCTGGGAGTTTGTACTTGAGTAGATTTCCCAGTTAACGGTAGGGTAATTGAAATTGCCCAGTATCAGGGTGTTCAGTAGGACCTTCATGTTTTCCAGTGTCTCCAGAAAGGCGGAGTGGTGGTTCTGGGTCATGGAGGGTGATCTGTAGCAGGCCACAATTTGCATTGCAGATTTGCCCGATTTTAGTTGCACATGGATGATCTCAGAGGTATCATGCTGCACTACTCATCTGGAGGTGTAGGTATCCTTGATGAATATGGATACACCTCCCTCCTGTTATGTTTTGGTCCATGTTCTGTGGCCGAAATGTGTGGTATGAGTTGTAGCCCGGTAGTGCTGGGGAGCTCTGTGGAGCCTTGAACCAGGTTTCAGTTACTGCACAGATGTTGATGTTCTCCATACTGAGGAGTGCTTTGAGCACATGAATTTTGAGATTTAAACTCCTGGCGTTGAGTAGCATAACCCTCATTTTTTTATTTGTGCTGTTTACGGAGGTTGGTTTGACTTTTGAACCTTGCCTAAAAAAGGCACAATGGGGGCAGCAAGAGCCTTGGCCAGTATTCAAAAGCCTAGGGATGATAGGTGCAAGCCGTCTCTTGCGAAGCAATGAGGCTTGTTGAGCATGTCGTCCTAGGCTGACAGACACTGGATCCCCTTTGAATGACACCAGAAGCTTAGCCAATTGTTGAAATTGATCATTTTTTCTTTATACTGTGGTATCATTCTTGGTGAGGGCAGGATGCTACTCAGGGTCAGGGTCATACTTGCCTGGGCTACATGATCAGAGAGCTCTTCCATGTCTCTTTTCATGTAGTCCAGGGAAGTACATCTCAGGTCATTCACACCAACATGAATAATGACAGAGTCATATTTGTACTTGTTCTGGAATGACCTGAGTGCTTGTGTTATGTGGCAGATTTTGGCTAGCGACAGGCAGCTAACAGTATCCTTCTCCTTGTCCAACCTAGTGAGTGGGACATCAGTGTGCCTGACTATAGAGTTGCCTATTACTAGTGTGTTATGTATGTTATTTCGCCTTAAGGGCTGTGATTGCGCGGCACACTGATTTTGTGTTTTATGTGTTGTCTGGTTTGTGACGGGAGGCGCAGGTTTTTTGGCTGTATGCTTTGGAGGTCTCTGATGCTTTTGCAGGTTTATATTTAGAGCCTCCAAGTATGACTTTGTGTATTTATGTGTATTTTCTGCCAGTGCTGGTTTAGTATGTCTATGTGAGGCTGGAGGTTCTGGTGCAGGTGTTCACCTTCTCCTCATGACTGCCTGTTCCAGTCTTGGGTGGAGAGAGTCTAGCCTCCAATTTAGCTATATAATTGCATTTCTCGCATATGTTAATGTTTTGTGGTTGGAGGAGAGGGTTGTCTGTGTACATGAGGCAGTTGTAACATTGCCTCAGGATACCCAGGTTTACCAGCTTGACTGGAGAGTATACCTGAAATTGCCCTTTGGTCATGCCTGAATAGTAGGGTGAGCTGCTTAGTCACTTGATTGGGGGACAGATGGCTGCTCAAAGCTCCCTCTCTCACAGGTGAACAGAGAAACCTCCTTCTATCCAAGTAAGGTATGGGCAACTCAGAAACTTCTAACACAGTTCTGAATTCAGCACTAGCCTGAAAACTGGACTATACTAGCTTAGAAAGGTGGGAAACAAGGAAAACATTTTTTTTATAAAGATAAGGCAAAAACAGTAAAAAATACACTTAACACAGCTTTAAACAACTACAGACAGTAAAAAATGCACTTAAAACAGCTTTAGATGACTACAAGCAATCAGAAAAGGCTTTTAAACAAATTACCCAATTAACCAGTAAAAAAATCTCAAAACTGAGCCCTGTTCTTGTAGTCTTCAATCAGACAAGTTCTAACTGCACACTCCTGCCACTGAGGTGCAGAGGAACCTTCTCCAAAAAGAAGGCCTGGATTAGTACTCAAGTTATACAAACAAAGCTAGATTCAGCAGACCTGAATCTAGTTTATGTGACAGCAAACAAGGCACACCAATTTCAGTAAGAAACAGTTCAAATATGCAGGCACTATCAGCCTCTAACCAGAAATTCCCAGCTCAGAAGGGCAGAGTCCAGCCTTTCCTCCCACAAGAGTGCAGACCACAAACATTCTTAATGTAAGATGACTGGTCTGAAGCCCAAGTACTTCAACCAGAACTAATACGCTTTTAGAATAACAGCGTATTAGTTCAATCAGCAGTTTCCAACTTAGGAGGATGTAAGCTACCTGTCCTGCCACAACAGTGCAGACCACAAACCTTCTTAATGTAAAACAACTGGTCTGAAGCCCAAGTGCTTAAACCAAAAGGCTTAGAATGATAGTTACACCAAGCAGTAATAAATACAATTGAGTACTTTTAAGATGACGCAAAAGCAAAATAAAGTAATAAAGTGTCTTACAAGGATCAGTCCTTGGACCTCTTCTTTCCAACATCTTCATTAAAACTATGTTTATGCCAGTGTACTTCACTGTACATAATCCAATATGCAGACAACATGACCCTATTTTTATGTGCTACAACTGTCTCAACTCTAGAACTCCTTTACTTCAATAAGGTACACATTAATCAACTTCACCCTGCTTTACACTCTAAGAAAACAAAAGCTATGCAATTTGTTGGTATTTAACTGGTAACAGTTTAGACACCAATATGTCTTCAAACTTCATTACAATATCTAGCAATGGTATAACTATTGAGATATTTTGAGTTATAATGGACAGCAGTAAAGTTTTGACTAACATATTGACTGAGTAGTCCTGGAAACAAATCAATACCTTAAATTATTATATAAAGCAATCACTTCCCACATCCTTCTCATATTGTGTATACATGCTCCTGTTTATTATCCAAGTTCTTTATGCCTGTATTGTTCTTAACAACCTGCAGCAAATGCAACCTTTAGAAATGGAATAGGCCCAAAAGACAATAGGCTAGATGTTCAGTAAACATCCCAAGCAGGCTTTCTTCTGTCTTACATTAAAAAAAAATAATAATCAGATGGCTTGAACTGAACTATTACATTATTGTCAATCAATTCAAAATAGTTCAATCTGTTATTAATTTACTCAGTTGATGCTCAGATGTTCAATTTCTCAGTCACTGACATACTTCATCAATGTCCTCTTGAGTCTATATTTCACCAAACCAAAAAATGTAAGGACTACTTTGAGCAAATCAATAAATTGTAATAACTACTTTTAGGCTATTGTGTATTATAAAGTTGTTTTCAATGTAATGGAATACTTTCTGCTCTCTATTAGACAAATTACTCAAAAGGCAGTATTTAATAATCCCACCTACTATAATGCAAAATGGGCTGGAAATTACCATGCCAGATACCTACAAATGATTTTTTGATGAGGTCATAACACTGAAGATGAAAGTAATAAAATGAATGGTGTTTTTGAACTTCCACATGATTATAATTGTGATTCTTTATTTATTTATTTATTGAAGTAAACACAAATTAAGAAGATTTCAGAAGAACTGGTATCTTGTATATTTGTGAACATGAAAAGGGAAAAAAGGCAAAATGTGTCTAAGTAAGATTGTTTTAGGATGGGATATATGTTGTTGATTTTGGAATCAGTATCTGTAAGGATGCTTACGTGTAAAGCTACACGGTTGCAGATGTGTGACTGAGTGTATCTGCATGTGTTGATGAATGTGTGTTTATGTATTTCCATGTGAGAGTGTGTGCGTGTGTGTATGTATGCATGTGTGTTTGTGTCTGTGGGTATGTGTGTGTGTGTGTGTGTGTGTGTGTGTGTGTGTGTGTGTGTGTGTGTGTGTGTGTGTGTGTGTGTGTGTGCATATGTGTGTGTGCATGTTTTCATGTCATACCTCTCAACTGTCCTGATTTTTGAAGCCTGTCCAGATTTTTGCCTCATATTTTTGGTCTGCTTCTTATAAAAATTGTGTTCTTCTGGTAAATCACTGAGGGTTGAAGTCATTAAATTATGACATACAGTTGAATTTCAGACATCGTATCCTTCAAAAAATGTATGCTAACACAAATCATGTTATTCTAGCAATGTTCTAAGTTTATAAGAGCAATATTTAAAATTATCTCAATTTTGGGGCCTTTCTCCCTCCATTATTATAGGGTTTAACCAGATTTCTTGTGCTAACAGGTTGAGAGATGTGTTTCATGTATGTGCATACATGTATGAGAGAGACAGAGGCTCATTGTTCCCTTGAATGACCAGTATGCAACAATAGTGGTAGAATCTTCAATTTCTGGGTCACAGATATCCATGATGGCCTTGCCCACTACAGAGGAACCATTTTTGTTTTCATTGGGGTTTCACACCTTTGTTTTGGTCTTTTCATATGTGCTCCATTGTTATTACATTTCCAGAAAATAAAGACATTATTAACATGAAAAGCAGATAGCTTCTAGATAGCAAGGTTTGTTTTTAATAACCCCGGTGCTGTTCTTCCTACTGGGTATAGTTGCTCTCTCTTCCCAACAACTATCTGTTTACTGCCCTGTTTACTGCGTCATGGCACACATTGTTTATATGGACTGTATTTGCCCTTGTCCTTGTTTACTGAGTCATGGCACACATTGTTTATATGGACTGTATTGCCCTTGCCCTTGTTTACTGAGTCATGGCTGAAAGGAGTCCAAGGAGTACTTGAATAGAGCTCAACATTCCTAAATGTCTCCTGTATGATGAGCACTGGACAGCTATTACCAGCTTTTTCTTTGGTTACTTTTCATAACAAATAGTTAGCATTTACAGCTGTTGACCCTAGATATGCTACCTAAGCTTTACAAAGTGGCAAACATTTTATCTTCATCTAATTATCATCTAATAGAAAGTTTAACTTAGCTCTCCACATCTTACCATGACCAACTCTCTATTTAAGAAAGGGTTTAGATCCTTTCTACAGAGAAAGTTTGGCTTCTTTGTATTTAAGAAATGTTGGTAGTTAGCAGTTGTGGGTTTTCTCAAGACACTCCACTTTTCTCCTACCTGCCCAAATCATGCTGCACATTGTTTATATGGACTGTATTGCCCTTGCCCTTGTTTACTGAGTCATGGCACACATTGGTTATATGGACTGTATTGCCCTTGCCCTTGTTTACTGCGTCATGGCACACATTGTTTATATGGACTGTATTGCCCTTGCCCTTGTTTACTGAGTCATGGCATACATTGTTTATATGGACTGTATTGCCCTTGCCCTTGTTTACTGAGTCATGGCTGAAAGGAGTCCAAGGAGTACTTGAATGCAAGTCTTAGCTGACTGAGGGCAACATTTATTTATCTTCTGCAAATGTGAGCAGAAAATAGGCTTTGTCCCATGAAAATCCCAGGATGCTGTTGTACTGACTCTGTTGGTACAGCAGTTTCTTGGGAATCCATGATGTTAAGAGTAGGGATGGTATTCTGATGATTATTAAAAACCATATCTATAGCTATGTAGCTCTGTTATGTCTTAGTGGATTTGCACTTGTTTTCTCTGGTGATATAATATGTCTTCTAGTAAAACTGCTTTGGGTTTACATGTGCTGTGTATTGTATTTAATGCATGTCTTTATCCTCACAGCTGTGCTCTGCATGGGTATCCTTTAGAAAGGAACATTAGCGACACTGCAACACTATCTAGCTAAAAAGATAAATGTACATTAATATGTTAAAGAACACTACTCATCTGTTAGTTGCTATCCAAGCTAGTGAGTTAGCAATTAATAGTTCACTGATCACCAAAAGACTGGGAATATTTTTTTCACAAACATTATACTAAACATTATAGATGATATTTGTATGAATCCATCACTCAGCATTTCTTTTTGTGACACTCATTTTTAAAGGCAACATTTAAAAAACATTTTCTTGTGCCATATATCCTAAGATACAGATCACACAAAGTGGATTGATAGAAATATAAGAGTATGTAGCTATACCCTTATGATCTATGTATGGTTTTATTAAAAAAATGCATTTCATTGAGTAAGACCCAATCAAAAACTGACTTGACTTACGGACTACATCACAGTGTTCAACCAACAGGACAGTCTGAAAAAGTGGAATGTTTGAAGAGGTTTGCATAGACCTGTACAGTACTGTATTCCCTAATGCAGTATAAATATTGCTTCTCTGATAACATTCCAATTCTGATTAGCACCATGAAACAATTATGCAGCAAGCTGTATAACAACATGGTCGACATTCTTTAATTATATTCAAAGAGGGCTAAGCATAGGGGAGTCAAGTAGAGAGAAGAAGGAATATATCCCCTGGTAGTGGATAAAATGCTAAAAGTGCATTTGGAAGGCTAGCTATGCAAGATATATGCAGAGGAATGTCACTGATATCAAATGCAGGTGAAGGAGAGTATGGATAGTGCTTGTATTATTAATATGAGAAAGTCAGAGAGGCAGGGCCAAGAGTAAAATCTACAGGATTTATGTATGAGAGGCAGACGGATTGAGAAACAGTCTTTGTACAGGAGCCCATCTGTCAAGGGACGTGGAACACTAATGCAGGTAGCTCATATGTTAAGGCATAAAATAACCTACAATCATTTGAAGATAAGTCCCCTAAACATGTCTTCCCTTTGATTTATAGCCAGATTACTACTTATAAATGGTGCAGTGGTACTGTATTCTTGGTTCCAGAAAAATTAACCTGGTCATCGAACAAAGCTGATTCTGAAGTTCTGAAAAATTACACCAGTAGTTAGATCTATGAAAAATGTTTGCTGATATGAATGCTGAATGTTTGAATTACTTGCATCTAAGCCACAGTGTGCAGAAAGAATTAAAGGAGAGCTAGCCAGGTTGGGTACGCAGGGGAGGGATATTACTGAAAATGGGGAAAGCGTAACTATTACAGGAACAATTCATCTTAATGTCATGCAGGAATGAGGGGGAGGGAAACAGATCCGAGTGGGGATGACAAAGGGTAAAGTGTAGCTAGAGTTAAATTGTATTGCACAGAGTGTAGTGATAAGAGGGGCAATGTCATGAATCAGGGAAATGACTAGTGAAATACTGCAAAGTCTTTCCTGGGTGTCAGCTCGCTTCACTTTGTTCATTTCAGACATATGTAAGGCAACAGAAAACAATAGCAGTTTTTTTTTTCTGCTGGCACAAATGAATGTGTTAGAAAATGGGAGAAAATTCTAGGAAAGGATTTGAAAAAGCTGAACAAGTGGACAAAAAGAAGGCAACTGAGGATCAGTGAAAAGGCATGCAAAGGACTAGACAGGCCTCAACAACCTTGGTGTAAGTTATAAGGTTGTGAGAATGGAACTGATATTATTGAAACAAAACAGGAAAATATTGGGGTTGTTGATTACTTCTAGTCTGGATCACTGAAAGCAAAACAAGAGGGACACTATGGCAGCCCACAGAATGTTGGCACATCCTCAAGAGGATAGACTCTTGAAACAACAGATAATTTTCCTGCTGTATGTATGGAACATCTGCTCTATTGATATGTGAAAATATTTTACATGGCAGCGGTTGTGATCTCATCAAATAGACGACTGCAAAGGCTGGTGAGGAGAGTATCAACAAAAGTATTCAAGAGGATATTTGAAAATCAGAGGAGGATTGAGGGGAAAAACAGAGGCCGAGGAAAATTAAAATGCTAACTGTACATAAAAAGCAGACCAGATGAGTACATTGCTTTCTTCTGATTTCAAGCTGATATAACAAAGCAGTATATAATCACAATTTCTCCCTACCTTGCAGAAGTCATCTCCAGGACATCCCTTGGTCATGTTTTCCAGAACCTTTGCACTCAGAGAGTTTAAAGCCGTGATAGAAGGGTAAAATTCTAATTCTTTGGAGTTTAACCTTAAATCCTGCACACATCCTTTAAAGTTTCCTCCATATATACGTGTGCCATGTTGATCTGGTAGCCCTCCAATGAAAAGCATATCTTCTTTTTGAACACTTAATGGATGAAAATAAATTGAACCCAACTTCTGGTCTGAAAGAAGGAAGTCTATTTTGCCTTGTTCAGTCTTTACCATAATGAAATGAGAGTATCCATCATCAAGATAATGTTCAGTTGACATGACAGGTAGGTCTTCAATTTGTAGTTTCAATCTGCCATCATCTAACCAAATTCTTATGTAATGGGAAGTCACATTTTTCAGAACTAGGATTAAGCCAGAAGGCTTTCGTGTGCGAACAAACAGCGATATTGTAAAATTTTCTGCATATGTTTCATCCAATGAAAATGCAGCATATCCTATTGTGTCTTCCTGACCAAATCTCCCAGCAATGTACTCTGCAAAATTAAAGACAGATGGTAATTTTATGGGCGCATACACATATACATGCTAATATTGACTAAAATAACCAAACATAATTATGAAATGCACATTTACCTTAGCGTATTGTTTATGTATGACAAATTAAAAATTACACAGAAATATATTTACAGTAAAAAATAACATTTAAGAGTTTCTATTGGAAACAACTAAAAGATAGTTCTAAATGATATACAAGATAACATTTCTGTATAAATTTGTATTGATCACAAGACAATATAGAAGAAAATGAAAACATAAGGAAGTGTGTGCAATAAATATTTATGGTCCATTGAGATGTTTCTTTGTTTCCACTACAGCCAGGCTGACACAATGAATAGTAGTACATAGCTGGAGGACTATTCAGTATATCTATTCACATCCAGCTCACTACAAAGTAGCACTTCATTTTTTTTTAATAATATGATGTTTGTCCTAACTGCATGAATGCTGACTTAACTGATATTTCTATATTTACCTTTGTTATCATCAGCTCGACCAGCTTTTCATGACACTCCAGTCCAAACTCCTTTCAAAGCTCTCCAGACATATCTAGTACCATCTGGTGGTGTTATCCCCACACCCAATCTGCAGCATCATTAATTGTCCACATATGAGGTGAAACTACACCAAAGATAACGCTTTTTTGAATCCTTCTTACCCTCCTGGCAGAAATGTTATAACTAACATAAACAGCAATGGTGGCAGTGGGCACCTTTTAATCAACTACTTCCCACTGCCACCCTACTTGACAGTGTTCCCCATTCACCCTCACATCCTGCCTAGTCATTTAATATCCTCAGCCTCAGTATATTTCTACCCTAATTTAGTACTATCTACCTTATAAAACTTTAACACAGTTCACAAAATCAAAAGCTTTCTTAATGTCCAAAGCCCCCACCACACCAACTTTCCTTGCTGTCTACTTTCTGTCTTTTCTGTACAGTCGATACAACTCACCAGTGTTCCACAATTATCCACCAAAGATCAGCCTTCACAATCCCCACCCGAGTCACCCTATCATCTGTGGTATTATTCTCCGTAGTGTTACTTCCAATGCTGTGAGGAATGCATCAGCATCTGAATCTATTACTGATATGGGACTACAGTTATCAGGACTCTTCAAACTAGCCTTCCTTTTGGTAGCACCACCACTACTGAATCATTCATAATTTATGGCAGTATATCTCCCTCCACTGTTCCCCTGAACACTTCTGTTGTTTCCTCCAGCACTGTAATATAGGGCCATGCTTCTTTAAGTGTTTTGTGCCATAGTGCTGTTCAGAGGACCAGTATGTGAATTATGTGATTTGGTTTTGTGTCACTAATGTGCAGTCCCAAATTTGTACCTCATCCTTAACTGAGAACTTGTATGTAACAGCTGCTACATGGTATCAAACATAACTCATTCTGAAGCCTCATACTTGCTTTATCTTATGCCAGAGATTGTGCATTTATAGCCATCAAGCAACATTTTCTTTCAGGGCAACCTCCAGAGAACCAGAAGCTGTGAGTCAAGAAATTTAATTTATTCTTTAGTGCCAACATTAATAAATTAACTGTGTATTATCAGAATGGCTCTACTGACCCTTTGACAGATCTGATACATGGTATAGCCTGTTTATAGATACGCCAAAGCCATTTGATATGGTGACTTATAGTAACATTACAAGCTCACTGTCACTACTTGGACTAGGACAGGATGCATTGCACTTGTTCAAATCTTATCAAACAGGTAATGTTGCACAAAGACTGCTGCTACATTTCCAGGTTTTATTCCATCACACAGAGGGCTTCATCATCTTCTTTGCTTGGCCCCTTATTTTTCCTGGTAATTATAGAAACTTTAAAAAATCTTAACTTTCATTCTAAAGTCCTAGTTTATACAGATGACATTGTGTTATACGTCAGCAGATAGCAGCCCTAGTAAAGCACTTGATATTTACCAAAGAACTTTGATAAATTGCAGTCATAGACTTGTGAGTATTTTTAAACAAAATCAACAATAAAACAAAGATTATGTCATACATCTGATAGCATCCCACAGATTATTGCACTGCATAGACCATGAGCATTACATGCATAATTACAATGAAATGAGAATGCATTTCCACCAGTCAAAATGCAAAACTGTCACATAATGGTGTGAAAGTAATATTACAAGGAATAGCTCCCCCTAAAAGCAGATGAAGTTTCTATTCAGTGGTAATTGTTGGTAAATGCTTTGAAAACTCTTTCACAAGGACCAGTAGTTCAGTTTGAAGCCACATTATTACTAAGGCTAAGTTGAGTATTGATTGATCACAATACACGTGTATGGTTCCCTTTATATATGATATGATATGCAAACTTAGTGTTACAAAGCATACTTGCACACCTTGATACACCACTTTTCCCCTTGTTTAAATTAAACCGACTTACTGGAGTAAAGGGGCATTTCAGTGTCCCCGCATTACTGTCCATTGATAGGTAACATACTCAGTAGTGGTTACATAGTCACTCTTATTCTTCTGTAGGGTCACAGTGGTTGCCATTTACTCATCATTTTACAAAATTAGGCGCTGAGGTGGATTTCTAACCCCCTGTAAGTTTTCTCAGGGTTTCACTTTCTACCACATCACACTCACTAGTCTGCAAGGCAACTGCTTTTGTTGAGTTGGAGGAAGGTCAGGTCTGGAAACTTACATATTCACCACATTTGGCATAACAGCACAGTCACTGATCCATAATTCAGAATCAAAATCCACTTAATCAGCAATGCCAGTGTCTTCAGCCACTTCTGGCCTACATCTCAACCAATTAGAATCTCTCCTGAAAGAAACTCTCGAATCATGTCTTTGAAGTCTATATGAATCTGGGCCTGTTCTATTCATGATATTTCCTGGAATCCACTTCCAACTTTCACATTGGTATCTTATGCCAGACCTTTGGAAACACCGTTTCTTCTGAAAAGCCCCCTCTGGCTTGGTTTTAACAAGCCTAATAACATTCTGATGTGCCTCTTCATGAATAACACTGGAGGTGTCTACATGTAGAAAACATCAGAGCTGTTTTGCATTGTAGCAGAAAATCAGCAGGTCATCCTCACTTACCAATGTAGTCTTGAGTGTTTCTTCAGATCTGTCTTGAAGGTTTGCATGCATTTTTAAGTGAACTATTAATTGCTTGATGTCTTGGTGCACTAATGAATTTTTTAATATATTTTGCTTAAAGAACAACCTTTTTTTTAAAAAATAAACTGCATTCCAATGTTGTTGACAATCTGTTCTGGTAAATCTTGAGAAATAAGTCATCTTAACAGAGTAATGGCAGTTGGAGACATAAGCATACATAATTCTATCCATTCTGGGTAAAACTCAACCACAGTGAGGAATACATTATAAATTGTCTTGCAAAGTCAATTTGTTCAACATTCAAACAGAAATTTCCAAGCATCTTATTTTCTGTCTGATATGGAACAAACACTTTATGCATATTTTCAAGCTCTTTCCTATTTTTGGCCACCAAACCATTTTCCTAGCTATTGTTTTCACTTTAATAATATCATAGTGATCTGTATAGAGTTCTTCCAAAATAACCTTTACTGCCTCCATGGAACAATTATTTGAGTTCACCACAGAACACAATTCCCAACCCATTTCTTCCAAAAAAAAGTTTGAATCTTTTTTTTTAACATGTTCAGACTCATTTTCATTTGCTGGCTAGCCTTCCACTGTGAAGCTTGAAATTTGTGACACTTCCGGGTTGGCTCTTGTTACATGTGCTGCCACATTAGCTTTAGCTGCAATATCCTTTAAGTGTGCCTGAGTCAAAACATCTACATATACTATGATTTCTTGCAAAGGGAGGAGCAAAGTGGCTCCCTGGGCTAAAGTGTAGGTGGCTCCCCCCATCAAACACTGAGAAGAGAAAATAAACGAAGAAGAAATCTTCACCTCTAGACAAAGAAAAACTATGTTTCTACATAATGTTCCTGTTTTTGCTAAATGTTATTTGCAGTAACTCTCAGCACCTCTTCTACCATACCGATTACGTCCCCTAAGACCCTGAGCTGAGATCAGATACCTCCTTGCTCTACACTAGTTGCAGGTTTAATTCCTGTTGTTAACATTATCTGAAATCTCAGATAACAGAATTTTACAGAATCCATAAGGATTACCATGACTTTAGAAAATTCTGAATCTGCATCCAAGCTTATGGCATAGATGGAGCCTTGTTTGTAACCCAGACAACCTGAGATCAGTTACTGGTAGGGGGGTTGGGGGGGACGGAGTCTAGGGTGGGAAGAGAAAAAGCAGTATTTTGTTATCTCACACACTCCATGAGGGAGATGTGAAATTTTGACTTGTTGATCTGGTACTCCCTGTGTGATGGGTGCATGCCATAAAGGGTAAGACTGGAGCTAACTAATGCCACATCTGGTGATACAAGTAATGTCAGAGCAATATTATTTTAGTCCTTCTCATTTTTCTGGCTCCTGTCATTGTAAGTAAACTTGACATGTTCACCAAGTATTATTAATGATAGTATAGAAAACCATCTTGCATTTTGACACTAGATATATTGACAGAATTTATTCATTCTAAAAATCAAGCTAAGTGCTTCTTTCTTGATATGAAAATATTTCTTTTCAGTTGCAGATAAGATTTTTTTTTCTCAAAATGTTTTTTATTTTTCAAATACATTTGAATGAATTCCATAGTATTTATACATAACATCTTAAATAATTATGTACACTGTTTCCATTAGCCTGACACTATAACAGATCTTAATGTATACAGTTACTTTATAAGTATGTCCAATCCATTATCAGAGTGTCTGATCAATTATTGTATAGTGTCAATCAACAATATGACTTTTCCCCAAGGGTTGTTGATAAATGGCTTTGGATAAATTCTTAGTTGTTTAATTTTAATTACCAATAATGCTGTGGTCTTCATTAGTCTGTAGAAGTCTTCCAATGTTGCTATTGTGTTTGCATTCCATCTTCTTGTCATACACTTCCTTGAAATTGCAAGTATAGTACATACTAGATACATGTTTAACCTATTCAAATGAGGACCTTCATTCACATTTAATAACACAAGACTTTTAGTTAAATAAAATGATTAATTAAATAAAGCTTGTAGAAAGTTATTAATACCATTCCAAAATGGCTTAATATTAACACAATCAAAGAAAATGTGGTTCCAATCTGCATTGTGTACTTGCTCACATCTCTAACATATTCGTTTTATGGAAGAACTAATTTTATTGATTCTGTCTGAGGTTAAGAATGCTCTGTGCAAGCATTTCCAATTAAAAACGTTCCAGTATTATGTAAAGGATGTATATTTTATCTATAATAAGATATCTGTTTTAATATCTTCAGTTAACTGTCCTTTTGTTATATGTTTCCAATATGAGGTTTTGGGTGTTGTTTTAATGTTTATCAATATTTTGTAAGATTTTGAAATACTGTATCCCATGTCAAAGTCATTATATATGATTTCATATATGTATTTTGTAAATTCAGGTATTTCTTTAAATGAAGAATTGTTAATTATTCTACTAAAATCTTGCGAATATGACAAAATACTCTGTAAAGTTAGCTAGTCCTGTTGTGGAATTTTGTATGTTGTTTTTATTGCTTGCATATCTAAAATGTTTAGTTCTTTGATACATTGGAGCCAACAAACAAATCCTTTCTGTACCCAGGAATTCATAATTTCTCTATATAATTTATGTGGAAAGTTCTTTTTGACTATAAATGGCGTTAAAAGATCAAACCAGATTTTTAAATCTATATTTGCATTAATAATTTTCTGAAATGAGTCAATGTAATAATTAATCATATGAGTTTTAGTGGGTTTAGTTATGTTACATTGCATACTAATACATAATATATGCCATGGCAAATTGTTTTTATCTGCTCTTTGATTTTTTTTTTTTGTAAATCAAATTCATTTATTATATTACAGTTAGTATCTGAGATTGTTTTAGATATTGATGCTCTGATATATGTTTCTATATCAGGAAAGTTAAATCCTCCCTGTTTCCATGGTCTGATATGATGTATTAAAGCTATTCTGTTTCTTTTGGGAAACCATAACAATTTTATTAAGCATGACTTTATTTCTTTAAGTATATTTCTTTCTGGTAACAGTTGTATTGCCAAGGCTATATATAGGATCTTGGGCAGTAAAAGCATTCTTATTAACTGTAGTCTATCTTCAAATGTCAATATTATTTTATTCCATTTTTCCACAGAGATTGTAATTGTATTGATGATATTATTGTAGTTTTTTTGAGACTAATTCATTATTATCCTTGCATAACTCACTTGCTATATATTTTAAGGTAGATTCTTGTTTCCCTATGATGTGATCCCCCTTAGTCTGTAGTTCTTTTTTTTTATTTAAAAATAAAAAAAATGATTTTGATTTTGATTTATTGAAGTGGAGTCCTGAAGTCATGTGAAATTTGTCAATTAATATATCTAATTTTTCTAATGTCTCTTTTGTATTAGATAATGTTAGTAGTATGTCATCAGCAAACAGCATTACTTTAGAATGGTATTGTTCATAAACATCTATTCCTTTGATTTTTATATTGTTACAAATTGAATCTGCCAATATTTCAATAGCCAGAGCAAATAGAATCGGTGACATGGGACATCATTGTTTAGTGCCTTTTGTTAAATGTATAGATTCAGAGGTAAAAGGACCTAACATGACATACGCTAAATTATTTGTATATATATATTCTTTAGGAGATGAACAAAGGATGCAGGAAATTCAAATAGCATTAGCATTTTGAATAAATAGTCCCAATTTAGGGAATCAAAGGCTTTTTCTATATCTAAGTCAATTATGAGTGTTTCTTTATTTTCTTTGTTAACATAATCTATAAGAGAAATTATCCTTTTAATATTGTCATGTGTGTGTCTATGATATATAAATCCAGTTTGATCATTATTTATTGTTTTGGATAGTGGTATTTTCATTCTGTTAGTTAATAATGTCATAAATATCTTATAGTCATTATTTAATAATGATATAGGTCTATATGAAGTACAGAGGTTTGGGGATTTGTTTTCGATTAGGATTGGTGTGATTAAGGAATATCTCCAAGAGTGTGGTATTAAAGCTTGTGACTGAATTTCTAATAGGGTTTTATGGAAGAGGAATAGTATCTTTGAAGGAAAAAGTTTATATATTTCCATACTTATGCCATCTATACCTGGAGCTTTATTATTTTACCCTCTTTTATTGTATCTGTAATTTCTTTGTAGGATATGGGTGCTTGCAGATCTAGTTTTAATTTTTCTGGTATTTTTTTATATTAGAACATTTTTCATCTAGATTTAATTGATCAATATGTATATTTTCTTTTTGGAAATGTTCCATATAGTGATTTCTATAGGTGTCAAGAATGTCACCTATATCCGAGACATTTTTCCCTTTCTTTTCATGGAAGATACTTTTAATGTTATTAACTTTTGATTGTATTTTGATTCTTGTGGATAAATTATGTAGATATTTGGGAGAAGTAGCCAATGTATTAATTTTTAGTTTTTCTAAAGCTAAACTAGTTTTATGTGTTAGAATTTCATTGCATTTAGAGTTTAATACTTCTACTTTCTTTTTCATCTCCAAATGATTTTGATTTTTTTCAGCTTTTACTGACAAAAGTTTGGATTGCAGATCTAATAATTCAGAATCCCATTCTCTGATTTTTTTTATACCAAGTTAGAATTTTACCATATATGTAACCTTTTAATGAGTCCCATATCACTATTTTATTTATCTCTGTGGTATAGTTAATATCTAAGAAGAACTGTAATTCAGATAACAACCAGGATTTGAACTCTTTAATTTTAGTTACATGTGCTGGAATTCTGGAGTTAAAGATTAATGGTTTGTACCCATTTTGGAGTTTTAGTATCAATGAATTGTGGTCTGAAAAGGGGCAGGGAGTGATTGAGAAATTAATGATTTTAGAGTGTAAGTCATGGGCAGCAAATATTTTATCTATTATAGTTTGGGTACCAAATCTGTGATCTTGATGAGAAAACAACTAAGATGTATCTTCTTTAAATTTGAAAGTATCTACAAGAGGAAATGATTCTACCCACTTGTTTAAAGCTTTTGATACAGCAGATATACACAGCAGTCTTTTATTTGTACTTTCAGAAATATCAAATATGCAGTTAAAATCTCCTCTTAATATTAAGTTGCCTTTATAATTATTGGAAATGAAATCCAAGTGTTTTTAACAGTTCCTGCTCCAATGCCTGGGGACCAGTATAGATTGGCTAGAGTCCATATTCTGTTATTATATTTAATCATTACTAATGCCATAAGGCCTTCTTTATCTTCATACTTATAACTGATTTCTGGGTTAATCACATTTGTTTTCCATAAAATTGTTACCCCTTTTGTCTTTTGCCAATATCATATATTCCTTATGATTCCATTTGTAATTGTCATTGGTTTTATTTATTATTTATTTATTTATTAACATTTTTTGACCGGGAAAGTCCACTGGGTCAGAGACCCATTTTCAGTGGAGGCCCAGGGAGAAAAGCTCCACAAGCAAAATACAAAGAAAGACAATATTTAAAATACAATGTAACAATATTAATGATATAACAGGGAGAAAAAAACACAGAATATATACACACACAGAAGATATGATAGGGAGAAAAAAAAAACAAGAGTCTTACAATTGTTAGTAATGTTACATCATTACCTCCTTTGGTGAGATTCCAGTATCCTGTATAGTTATAATGCACTAGTAAATGTGAAGTCTGGGTTTTGCAAATGTTTTGTCATTTTAGTATTTGTGAAAGTATACTGTTTAAGGTGGTTTGCTTTTGAGGCAGGTGCAGGATACATTGTCTAGATAAGGTGTTTTTAGGGCTACTATAAAAGTTTTTGGGTGGTCAATTTGGGTTATTTCAGATGGAAGGTTATTCCATAGTTTAGCTATGGCATGGGAGAGCAGACATTGTCCTGCTCTTTTGTTGGGTTTAGTTACAGTAAGCATCCGTTTGCAGGTGGATCTTAGTGTTCTAATGGAGGTGTATGTTTGTAGGATTGAGTTAAGGGAAGGGCAGTCATTTGGTTTAGAAATTTAGAAATTAGTTTGTGGGATAAGGTTAGTTGGGTGCATTGTATATGGTGGGAACACTCTAGCCATCTTAGCTCAGTGATGGCATGGCAATGATGAGAACAGTGTGATTTCTTGGAGGTGAATTTGGCTATTTTGTTGTAACAGGATTGTAATTTATTAAAAAGGGTTGTGTGCAGGTTAGTAAAAATGGCACTACCATATAGAAGGGAGGGGATAAGTAGGTTATTGGCTAGTTTTATTTTGGTATATTTATCCAGGTAGAGTTTGTGGTGGTATAGTTTACCTAGTTTGAAATGGGTTTTCTTTATTGCAGTTAGGATGTGTAGTTCGTTTGTGAGTTTATCATCTATTGTTATACCTAGTAATTTGGCTGTTTTCACTAGTTCAATTTCTGTGCTGTCTTTATCCAGGATTTTAAAGTCAATTTTGGGTGGTTTTGTTGAAAAAAGTAAAAATTTAGCTTTTTGGGGGTTTAGCATAAGTTGTGCATCAATAAGCCATGATTCAATAAAAGTAAAGGCCTGTTGTGTAACTGTGAGGAGGTCTGAGAAATTTTTAGAGGTGGATATCAGTGTTGAATCATCAGCGTATTGGATGATATTCTGGATTGGGGGGGCTTTGTGCAGGTCATTGATGAGGATATTGACTAGTAGTGGACCTAAAATGGATCCTTGTGGTACTCCTATATTGTTAGGTTGGTAATTAGATTGTGCATTTAACCATTTTACTGATTGTTCCCTGTTCTGTAGGAGCAACCTAGCGTTGATAGTTGGTTTACTAGCTTAGCATGTGACACTGTGTTGAAAGCCTTACATAGGTCTAGTAAGATTACTGCGGTAGGATGGCCTGCATCCAAGGCTTTGTTGACAGAGTCGGTAAAAGATAATAGGGCAGTAATGGTGCTATGCCCTGGCCAGAAACCATGTTGGGTAGGAGATAGAAGAGCATTATTTGAGAGGTGTTTAAGTAGTTGTGAGCGAACACATTTTTTCAAGATTTTAGATAGAGTGAAGAGTATAGAGATAGAGCGGTAGTTGGAAAGATCATGGGAGTTACCCCTTTTGTGTAGTGGGATAATGATGGATTTTTTCCATAGGAGAGGAACGTAACTTTCAGAGAGAGAATGATTTATGAGAATGGTAACTGGATATCCTATTGAGCTAGCTGCTATTTGCAAATATTCTGGGGGAAGATTATCTGCAGACAGTAAGCAAGATTTGAGTTGTTTTAGGAATTTCAAAATCAGAGAGGTGGGTACAGGTTGAATAGTGAAGGAGTTGCCTGATTGTGTAGTGGGGGTGTGTTCTGTTGGAGGTGGGAAGTGTATGTTTGAGCTGGATAGGCAGTCTTTGAGTAGCTTTTGGATGGTAGAGATGAAGTGGGTATTAAAAGCTTGGGAGATTTCTTGAGGGCTTTTTTCTGGTACAGGGGATGGGTTTTGGATGGTGCCTGGATTAAATAGAGAAGAGACAGACTTCCAAAATTGTTTGGGATTGTTATACATGGTGGATAGTTTCGCAGAGAAATAATCTTTTTTCTCTTGTATTACTAGCTTTTTGATTTGTTGCGGAGTTGTTTGTATTGGAGTTCATTTTGTTGTGTTCTGTCTCTCAACCATATTTTCCATGCTTTGTTTCTAAGAGACATTGTTTGGTTAGTTTTGTTAACCAGGGGGCATGGCTAATTTTGGTTCATTTAGTATGCATAAGAGCTAGGCTATTGAAAGTATTTAAAAAGAGTTTGTTGAAATAGTCAATGGCTTAATCTAAGGGGAGTATTTTTAGTGGGTTCCAGTTTTGGGAGTTTAAGATATTTATAAATTTATCCTGGTCAAAGTGGACAAGGTTCCTGGAGATTTTATATGAGTGAATTTTGACTGCATGTTGGTGAGTTCTATAGGTATATGCTGGAAGGTGGTCACTTGTTTGGTAGGGTTCCTGAGTTGGTGTAGTTTTCGGGATGTATTACAAGTATCCAGTCTAGAGTTGATTCAGAGTCTGTTGTTAGACCATGAGTGGGAATAGTGATGAGTTGGATAAAAATGTGAAGATTTATGCTGCTTACTGGAGAGGGGGAGTCTAAGTTTAACCAATTAATATTGGTGTCTCCTAGTATTATAGTTTCATGCAGTATATTCTGATTTCGCCAAGATAAAAAGTTTTCTAGTACAGGGATATTGTGGCCTAGGGGAATATAAATTACTGCTATGCATATTTGTTTGTTCCTATTTATGTGAAAGGATGTGAGTAGTAGCTCAATGTTACCAAAAGTGGGGACAGATTTTGCATAGGTTATTTATGGTGAGTTTTGATATATTAATGCTACACCACCTCCCTTTTTATGAAGTCTGTCTGAACGAATTATATTATATCCTTGAGCGAGAAATTCAGTGTCAGTAATGTGTGGTTTCAGCCATGTTTCTGTTACTGCAAGAATGTTTGGGGTATGGGCAGCTAGCCAGGCATGGAATGGAGTAGTTTTATTGCAAATGCTGTGAATATTTATTGTCATTAGGTGAAGTGTGCGTGTTGAGATGTGGGATTAGCTAGCCTAGAGGTAGATGTATGGGTGTGGGGAAACATTTGGTTAGCTTGGCTGGCACTGGATGTATGAATATTGATTGGGCCTGGATTTGGGTGGATATCTCCACACTGTATTAATGTGTGGAGTTGATAAAATATGGTGTGAGATTGAAATGAGTTTCTTGAAGGAAGACAATTTGTGCTTTGTTCAGTTTTAAATATTTCAGTAGATTTGAACTCTTGCTAGGATTGTTTAAGCCATTGGTATTTAAAGATAATAAAGTTAAATCTATCTTAGGTTATTTAGACTATGTATTTTTTGTTTTATTGTGATTATTAAACATTTTCCTCTGATAACTATAAAGTATATGTCTGAGCTTTTAAAGGAAATTATCAGTTTTATACTTTCAGTGTTTACCAATAAAGTAATGTTTTGGTTAGGCATACTAAAAATGTTTTTGTGAAATAATAAATTTAAATTAATAAATGTTAACAAAACTAAGATTCACACTAGCCATGGAATGAAAATCATTCCTAATCTGACGGATAAACCTAAGTCCATCAGATTATCACTCACATCTTGACAATCCAGAACATCTGAGCTCCATAAATTGAATTATCATATGGAGAATATATATAACAGGAATAAGCAATATTTATATTATTTTGAACAGATATAGTACTAGCATAGATTAGACAGAATTATGATACAATATATGTCTACTTATTGTATAAGCAATTAATATTTACATGAAAGATAGATGACAAGCAATTAAATCATAGTAAAGTAGGATGTATCATATATAAAACCTCAGTAAAAGATTATAACACACAGTTATTTAACATATTCACCCTTATTGATGAAGTCTTTCAAAACTTATTACTTAATATATATTGATGGTAATAATATTTATACTTAATGTTTATAATACAATGTATTTTATTGGATATATCAGAAGTTATATTTCACTGTTTGCCAGCATTTAAGTAATCACTTTGTTTGTTGCTGAGTTACTTAAAGCATCACATTTGTTTTATGTGAACATTGATGAAAGTTAGTGCATTTTAATTAACAGTGCATCCCTCTTCCCCCCCCATTTCCTACACATAAGGATTTTCATATCTGTCATTTCCTATTATAAAATGAGTGAAATTATAGGTTAAAAACAACAAATTCATTTATTGTGATTAATTATTACAACACTTATTGTGATTAATGATTACAGGTTCCCTTTCCATATTCATAAATTGCCATTTTATGGCATATACTGAAAGTTTTTAGATTTAAATGGCAACATTCTATTTTGTATAATCAGCAAAGGTTAAACTGAGTGATTATTTAAGCAATAACCCATGCCTGGGTGTGGGTAATGCTGGATTTACCCACGGTTGGTGTGGTTTGGTCATGAGGACGAAGCCCGAGTGGCCAAACAAAGACAACCGTGGGTAAATCCAGCATTACCCACACCCAGAAGTGGGTTATTGCTATTATACAATGACATTATTAAGAAAAAAAATACTTACTTCTCTTAAATAAAGGCATCGTATAATGCCTCCGTGCTGCCCTTCCGGAGCTGTCTGGTATTCTGCGGCAGTTCTGATGTACTGCGCATGCGTATGCTTACGCAGTACATCAGAGCTGTGTGTGGAAGCAATGGAGAAAGCAAGATCTCCATTGCTTTTTAAAAGGTGTCTCGCTATGTTAAAGGAGTTTAACATAGCGAGATAGCTTAAAAAAAGCAACGGAGATCTTCCTTTCTCCATTGCTTTTTTTAAAGTTGTCTCACTATGTTAAAGGAGTTTAACATAGCGAGACAGCTTTAAAAAAAGCAACGGAGAAAGGAAGATCTCCATTGTTTTTTGTTAAGCTATCTCACTATGTTAAACCTGTTTAAAATAGCGAGATTACAGCAACGGAGCTCTTCTGTTCTCTGTTGCTGTAACAAAAAAAAAAACTTATACTAATGGAAAAAGTCTGGGCTGCCAGACCTTTTTCCATTAGTATAAGTCTGATTTACAACGTGCATGCTGACCAATCGCCGTGCACATTTTGGAATATTAATGGGGGGGGGGGTCATTGTATAATATCAATTTAATACTATTTGTTCAGAATGTGATTGTTACATTCTGTGACATTCTTAGTTCAGGCTTCTATTGTTTTCCTTGAACTTTGTCAGTTTGATGTCATGTATAAAACATTAGTTACCTTGGTAACAGCTTAAGTATTATGTATGGTCAGGATGGGTTACAAAACCACAATTCAAGTTAAAGCAGTTATATAACTTGTTATGCACATTTACTTCTATAAGAAAATCATCATGCTTCCCTTTGATGTTCAATGTAGTGTATGTCATTTATGACAAGTTAAGACAGTAGTGTTGTTATACACAAGCCCATGTTATTAAATATTGTCTTTAATATCTAAATTCAGCAGACTGCTTCATCTTATATGACGATTATATATTTATGTCTAGATTTACTAAAATCATACATTACATAACTACTGTGTGTGGTTTTTTTTTGGCTGTTGCTTAGTTATTTGAGAGACCACAAGCTGTGATGCTTATTCTTATTATTAGCTCCTTCCAAGCATGTTTATACAGTCCATAGACTTTAAATTATGAGACCCTTCTAGTTTCTTATTTGTTATAAGTATAGTTCCATCCTTACATACACACATATCAGTACTTCAAGCACGGACAATAAACAATGCCCATCCAGTTTTGCCAGAATACCATTCACTAGTTCATGTGGTGTATTTCCAGACTGTTCTTAAAATATCCAAACCAATATTTGTCCTGTTCCATTTTACCAACCTGTTTCATGCAGTGGCCACTCTGCCAGTGAACTACTGAACACACCTTCCATTCCCACAGATATTTCCATAAAGGAAATCTGATGACTCTCTAGCACTTCCCAGCAACCCTAAACACTACTAGAATCAGCTATCCTGATATGCCCCACACACCTGAGCAAGCTTACCTCCCAGACCACTGCAAAGGGTTCTGCACAAGATCAAGTGCTCTTAGTCTTTCACAATAACTTAGACTTCCACTCTTATGCAAGTCCTTAATGTGTTTGGACCAAAACACATTTAAAATATAAAATTGCACTTATTATTTATTTATTTATTTTTATCAAGAATCAACTTAATGAGCTAAATGAAGTATTGGGAGACCATCACTATGTGTACATGTGGTTTAAAACAGCCCTTTTGTTATACATATATATATATATATATATATATATATTTTTTTTTTTTTTTTAAAACCAAAAACTTCATTGCTGAGAATTATCTTGGAGGCTCCTCAGAGCCGTTAAGCATTATCATCACTCTGTCTCCATTACCATAGCAGCCTGGGAGGGTCTGTTTCTGTTAGTGAGTCTGTGTACTGCATAACAGAGGCTCCCAATGCACCTGAAGCAAAGCTCCACTTCACTGCAGCTTCAAGCCTAAATTCCCTCCCTTTCAGCGAGGCAGCAGCCAGGAAAAGAACAGAGAGCAAACAGATAAAAAAAAAAAAAAACTCCCAACAAGCCGCCACAACAAGAGATAACACATTCTTCCAGCCTTCCCAGCTCTCACTCAGCAGATGCATAAACAAACTACTCTCTGCCAAAATATCCCAAGTCACAAATTTATGCAACCCCTTCCCCTGGATCCAGGCTAAAACACCAAATGTCTCTTCCTAATACACAAGCATCAGTAAACCTTGATCAAAAGCTGCAATCCACAGTTTGCCAGAGATGAAAACAGCAACATACAACAGCTGCCAGACACAGCTGCATCCACACAGACCATGTCAGGCTTAACCAAACAGCACTCGAAGCTACGATATCTGCCATAATTGATATTAACTATGTTTAGACAGAATAATAATGACATCTGTACTAGCTGCCAGACACAGCTGCATCCACGCACACCATATCAGGATTGATCAAACAGCACTCGAAGCAATGATACCTGTCATAATTGATATTAACTACGTTTAGACAGAATAATAATGACATTCGTACTAGCTGCCAGACATGGCACACCATATCAGGATTGATCAAACAGCAGTCATAGCTGTGATATCTGCCATAATTGATATTAACTATATTTAGACAGAATAATGATGACATTTGTACTACAAGCTTGCTACTAATTATTTAACCAGGATATACATGCCATTTCTAAATCATACTTTAACTGAAGAAGGCATTAGTCTCCATGACAGCATTTTTTTTCAAAATACTCTACTGTTATTGCTATTATATATGATGTTAATTTGTTACATTTGAGTCTGAACTCTGATGAATGGTACCTTGTTGAATTAGTTAATTAATTAACTTACTTAAATTATTATAAGTAAAATCAATGAAAAATGAACAAGATAAGCATTCACTGATTTCAAGAAGGGGAATAGAAACTTCTATGTTTATATTGTATGTTGCTTTGTTTGGCTTATATATAATGTAAATAGTAACCCATCTTGACCAACCTTTGTTTGTGAAGAATTATTGGACTCTTTAAACATTCTGAATAAATCATTACTGTTTCTCAGTTGTTTAAGAAACCCTCCTTTTTTTAAATAAAAACAGACGTCAAGTGATGTACCATATCAGTTGATACTTTGAGAGATGTAGTTGTAAGAGTTATTTTTTTGGAACAGCTATCTTGGAATCGTTTTTTTGTTTCTTCTTTCTAGCATCAGTCCAAGGATTGGTTTCTTTTATTCTTTTAAGAGTATTGGCCATCTATTCCACTTTTTTTTCTGGGATAGACACTATGTTGTTATTGATGAATATAGTAGCTTCTTCTAAGTCATTAAAGGTTCTCATCTCATTGGCAAAAAGTAATTTTATCTTGCCTGTAAAAGCCAGCTATGCTTTAATGTTGTTTTGGTTCAACAGATTATTATTGGCCAGACTTTTTTCCTTTGTTTTAGTATTCTGGAAGAATAATCATTGTCAAACCTTATCAGGCTTTGATTGTATTTTAAGGGTGATTTTCTCAAAGCAGATTTTAATATTAGTTCCTTGTCCAGAAATGAAAGAAATGTTATAACTATGGATCTAGGTGGAGTATTTGTTGAGTTAGAAGCAGGTTTCCTCAGTGCTCTATGCACCCTTTCAATTCCAAATGAAAGTCCTTATTTCAAATCTAAAAATTCAGGAATCCAGGTCGTTAAGAATGAAATAATGTCTTCTCCTTATGTTGTTTCACCTTTCCCTGTTTTCTATGTTATCTATTTTGTTAAGCAGCCACGTATTCTGTTTAAGCAGAAATTCTTTTTGGAATTCTTCTTCTTTGAGTCTCCCTTCAATGTCATTTAGAGAAGTCTCTACATTTGTTATTTTTGTATGATGTTGCTGTAATAGTTCTTTAAGAGTATCAGTCTGTTTTTGAGAATTTACTTTGAGGTTCTCTAAGTCATTTTTAAAGCCATCCATCTTCAAAGATAGTTCCTGTAAGGTAGATGTCATCAATTGCAGTTCTTTTTTCAAAGCAGCATCTGGATGAGAATTCCTTGAGTTGTTCATATTCAGTGAGTCAATATATCTCAAGTTACTTGACAGGAACATTTTTGTATATTTCTACCAAAATTGATATTTATGTAGTTTAGTAGTTTATCTATAGATTTCCGATGTTTTAAACTTGAAAATAATAACATTTTCCTATATTATTATACTAGTTTATGGAGCTCTCAAAATTCACTGCTCTCAGTTGGCCATCTAGGCTCCGCCTCGCAAATAAGGTTTTTGATGTGTATGTAACTGTTTTTTTTTTAATTCTGAAGGCATGGTATGTTGAATGGATCTGTGCTATAAATTAAGCCATTGTAAACAAGTGACACTAGTAACATTTGATTAAAGTGAACCAGTTTCTTATCAGATGTTAACATTTTTTTCAGCTTTTCAGAAATAATTTTGCTTAGATCATTCCCACTACAAAGACAATGTCATTCATCAGTCTATGTAGTGGTGCTAAAACTGTGCTTTGGTTAAGCATAAACTTCCCATATTACTAATTGAATCAATAAATGTCTATACTTTTTCACACTTGGTTGGGGGAAACTTCATGATTAGCCTTCTGTTTCTCTGTAGATGGGCATAACACTTTCCTGTCCATGGTCCAAATATTCAATCTATTTACCAAACTCACATTTTGATTTTTTTAACTCTCGGGTTATAATCTTGCAACCTCTGCTGCATGTTTTGTAAGCTAATGAGAATCTCACTTTCTGTGCTTTAATTAATCACCACTTCATCCAGATAAAGAACTACTTAAATCCTTAAACACTTTTCCATTTTTCTTTGAAAAAAATAGATAGTGCAAAACTCATACCAAGTGGTAGTAATTTATACAGAAGCAAACCTACATGTATTATTTTAGAATCATCAAGTAATACTTAGCAGTAAGCAGCAGCAGCTTAATCTGTTTTAGAAAAAAAATTTCTACTACACATGGTCATCAGCTCTTACATTACATTCAAGAGGATAGGTCTAAGTACTGGTGGTCTCTTTTCAAAGTCACAAACAGGCAAACTCTGCATGGACGGCAAGTGCAATGGTCCAAAATGCAAACCAGCAATCCCAAAAGAAATGGACCAGCACAAAAGAAATACAAAACTTTATTAAAAGTCAGATAAACAGCCACAGACTGGTTTCGGCCCTAAGCCTTTGTCAATGTACAAACAAGCTGTAAAAAGATAACCTTTATGTAAGGTAGAACAATCTAAGATGACCAATCACAATAAACCAATTATAAACATTTGTTTACACCAGGTGAGAATAAACCCCCTAGTCTAACAATCCATGCCTTTTTCTTTCTTATTTAAGATATTTTTCCATCCTGTTTTACAACTTCTATCTCCCCCAAACCTTGTCAATAATAGTAAAATGAAATTGGCCAGAGGGACCTTTTAAAGTATGCTTATATAAAGCATTATTGGGATTTTTATTTCTAATACTACTAAAATGTTCAGACATCTGACACTTGATGGGTCTGAATGTTTGCCTATAAAAAAGGCTGAACAAATACATGTTACTAAATAGATCACCCAATCCATGCTACAGTTACCAAAAACATGAATCTTAAATAACCATGGCGTGTTTTTGGATGTGAATTCTTTTGTTTGGGCCATATATTTACAAAATGAACAGTGCCCACAAGAAAAACAGCCAACCAATTTTATTCCCCCCAAGTGTAACTTGTGTGGATTCTGAAACAGATTGACTATGCTTATAGTGGTTAAAATAACCACCCAAGGTTTTACCTTTTCTAAAGGAAAAATGACATCTATTCTCCAAAATTATGTTCAAACATTCATCCGATAGCAAAATGCCCCAATGATTTTGTATAATGTCCATAAAACCATGTTTGTTTTTACCATAACTAGTAGTGAACCTAATAGGGTAATGTTCATGTTGAACATGATTCTGATATTTCAACAGATCATTTCTATCCATCCGTCTAACCTGATTACTAATCTGGCATAACCATGAGGTATTATAACCACACTGTACAAACCTCCGAGTCAGCTCTTTGTCTTGGTTGAGAAAATCATCATCACTAGAACAAATCCTGTGTATTCTCATATATTAGGACTTAGGAATGTTACGAATAATATGGGGGGGGATGACAACTAGTTGCATGTAAGAAATTATTTGAGTGAAAAGGTTTACGGTAGAGTGTAGAAACTAGTGTGCCATCTGGTTGTTTATTGACCAACACATCCAAGTAAGAAATTGACTGTCTATCAAAGTTCACAGTAAATTGAATGCCCCATTTATTTTCATTGAGATACTCAACGAATTCCTGTAAATACTCAATATCAGATTTCCACACTAGACAACAGTCATCCAGAAACCTCCTCCAACTATGAATTTCTTCAATAAAATATTATGACTGGTGTCATAAATAATCATTTGCTCAAGATCTGGTTGTTTATTGACCAACACATCCGAGTAAGAAATTGACTGTTTATCAAAGTTCACAGTAAATTGAATGCCCCATTTATTTTCATTGAGATACTCAACAAATTCCTGTAAATACTCAGTATCAGATTTCCACACTAGACAACAGTTGTCCAGAAACCTCCTCCAACTATCAATTTCTTCAATAAAATATTATATTATGACTGGTGTCATAAATAATCATTTGCTCAAGATACCCCATAAAAAGATCTGCTTAAATGGGGGTGAATGAGGCCCTCATGGCCGTACCCTTAAACTGAAGATAACAAGTACCCTTAAAATAAAACACATTTTTAGTAAGCACATGCTCAGTAAGACAAATAAGAAATGGGTTAAATCCAGGACTATATAGTGATGTTTTTTCCAACCAGTATACAAGAGCACTCAAGCTGGCCCAGTGAGGAATACTAGTATAAAGTGAAACTACATTTAATGTACATAAAAGCCAATTATCATCCAACTGAGCATCAGAAATGACATTAAGAAACTCGGTAGTGTCTTGTATCCGAGCTCTAACATATGTCAATAGAGGTTTAAGATATCAAGTAAGGAATTCCGATGGTGGTTCAGTTAGAGACCCAATGCCAGCAACAATAAGCATATCCAGAGGTTGTGTCATATGCTTCTGGATCTTTGAAAGAAGATACAAATGTTGTGGCAGCGGATCTTTAACCTTTAAATGAAACTAAACCTTATCACTAATAATGCCCTCACTAACTGCTAGATCCAAAAAGGCATCTAACTCACTTTTAGCAAATGATTGTTTATGACAACAGTCATAATATTTTTATTGAAGAAGTTGATAGTTGGAGGAAGTTTATGGATGATTGTTGGCTAGTGTGGAAATCTGATATTGAGTATTTACAGGAATTTGTTGAGTACCTCAATGAAAATAAATGGGGCATTCAATTTACTGTGAACTTTGATAGACAGTCAGTTTCTTACTTGGATGTGTTGGTCAATAAACAACCAGATGGCACACTAGTTTCTACACTCTACAGTAAACCTTTTCACTCAAATAATTTCTGGCATGCAACTAGTTGTCATCCGCCCCATATTATTCGTAACATTCCTAAGTCCCAATATATGAGAATACGCAGGATTTGTTCTAGTGATGATGATTTTCTCAACCAAGACAAAGAGCTGACTTGGAGGTTTGTACAGCGTGGTTATAATACGTCATGGTTATGCCAGATTAGTAATCAGGTTAGACGGACGGATAGAAATGATCTGTTGAAATATAAGAATCATGATCAACATGAACATTATCCTATTAGGTTCACTACTAGTTATAGGTTCATAGGTAGGTACTAGGCTATCTGCCCAAGGGCATTTATAAACCTAGCCAGAATGTGTTGGCTTTCGCCTCCCTTTTAGATTCGTTTCCTGGGCCTCTGTCTAGCAGGGCCACTGATGTAATCCCAGGTGTAAATTTACGATTTCCCATCCACTCGTCAAGATTTCCCTTGAAGAGAGTCAGTGAGGGGCTTCGCCTAACATAGATTGGGATTCTATTCCAGAGCAAGGGAAGTCTCTGGGACAGGAATCTGTCCCTCCAGCATGTCCTATTAATTGGTGTGCTGAGGTTTACATCCCTAGAGCGTGTGGCTCTAAGAGATTTGGTTTTCTTTAGGTGGAACATGTCCATTAATTCAGGGTCAGACATGGCCTTATACGTAAGGCAGAGGTCTCCTCTGAGAAGGCGGTAAGCAGCCGAGTAGAGCTGGAGTTTCTTTAGCCTGGCTGCATAGGGCATCTGCTTGAGGCGCATGATCCTCTTGGTGAGGTACTTCTGGGGTCTTTCCAGCTGTTGCAGGTGTCGAGTAAGGTACATCCCAAATGGGACATTATACTCTATTATGGGCCTGATGAGTAATGAGTAGAGGGGCACAATAACCTCTTTTTATCTAGATGCAAACCCTTTTGTGATTAGGTGGGCTACATAGAAGGATTTTCTAACCACTTTGGCAATGTGATTGTCAAAGGAGAGGTTGCTATCTACTTGGATCCCTAAATCCCTAATTACATCTTCTGAACTTAGTGGACTACCTCCTATGTGGTAGTTTGTGGGCACTTTGTTCTTACCAAAGGGGATGACTATGCACTTTTTGGCATTTAGCTTAAGCCCATGATTTTGACACCAGGTATTCGTCTCCGTGAGACCTTTCTGGAAGATGTCAGTGTCAGCCGGGGAGTTGATTATGGCCCCCAGTTTGCAGTCATCTGCAAACTTGGTCAACCACAGTCCTCCCGTGCTTGCCTGTACCTCAGAGAAGTATATACTAAACAGCAGGGGCCCCAGGACTGAGCCCTGTAGGACGCCACTTGTAACCCGTTTGGAGTCAGACATAGCACCCGCAACTCTGACTATGTGAGTTCTATCCATGAGCCAGTTTGCAACCCATCTCATGACATAGGGGTTAATGTTCAAGCTGGTGAGCTTATCTATAATGTCTGAGTGGGGAATGGTGTAGAAGGCCTTTGCGAGGTTCAGGTAGGCTGTGTGGACTACCTTTCCTTCGTCTATGGCCTTGGTAACAGTTTCAAAGAAGTTGACCAGGTTTAAAAGGCAGGATCTGCCTTTAACAAAGCCGAATTGGGTAGGGTCCAGTGTCTGGAGGTTCCCAATGTCTCTGTTAATGAGTTCCATGATGATGCGCTCCATGGCTTTGCAGACCAAGCTAGTCAGACTTATAGGGCGATAGTTCCCGGGGTCCGTTGTGGCACCACCTTTGTGGAGCGGGATAACTGTTGCTGTATGCCATTCTTTGGGTACATAGCCTGTGGTGAGGCTGAGTTTGAACAGTGAGTTTAGGTGAGGGATTAGTTCATTTTGGAGCTCTTGTAAGATGCAGCCTGGGATGCCATCCAGTCCCATTGATGCTGTGTTTTTTGCTTTGGAGAGGGCTGTTTTCACCTGTGTGTCTGGCTTTATCAGAAAGGCTCATCCAGACTCTGCTACACTTTGCTGTGAAGGAAAGGTTAGTTCGTTTTATGTTTTGTATTACTGTATTGCCTTTCTATATTTTGAATACTGTAGTTTGTTTTCTTTACCTTGTGTTTTGCTTGCATTCTGTTTTAACAGCATATTAAAACTTCAAAAGAGACCACAGCTCTCTCTGTTCTGAGACAGGCAGAATTTTTCTCGCCCTCCCACCCATTTAAGTTGTCTTGTTAAATACCACTGTCTTTCTAGTTGCCCGCCTCTTATGTTAATCTGACCATATATTTCATTTCTCTCTACTTTCACTGGCTTATGTGAGTAATCACAAAATCATCATTTTTGAAATCCCACCCCTTCAATTATTTAAATTTATTGGCCATCCTACAGTATTTCATAGTACCAAAATACAAAAGTGACCACCCCTTTCAATCCATCTTGCTGTTTTAAAAATAGTAACTCTCCACTAAACCTTAACTTTTTAAACAGGTAAAACTCAAGTTACCTACTTTCACATCTAACTTCTCTAGTGCACACTGCAGAGTGCATTCTTTTCAATCTTACCTTTAAGCATCCCTGTGAATAGCACTTTCTCTAATACCTGCTGGAAAGCACTAGGAAGCCTTAAACTCATACAAACACTGAGCTCTCCTTGTTAACAAGGAGAAATTAATAGTAGGCACTAAACAGCCTATAATTGCAAAGTACCTTGCTAAGGAAACAGCTCCTATACTTTACAAAGAAAAAAAAAAAAGCCCCAAACCAGGCATGTCCAAGGGTCAGCTTCCGGTGATTTCTCCTGTCCACCTGGTGAATCTGGGCATACTGGGGCAATGTAGCAATTGCCTCATGTACAGAGACAACCTTCTCCTCCTACCACCCAACACTACAACCTGTGAGAGATGCACTTACATAGCCAAAATGAAAGCAAAGCTCTCTCCACCCAAGATTGTGCTAAACAGTCAAGAGGAGAAGGTTAACACCCACACTACACCTCAAGCAACACATAGCCCTTCTAAACCCGCACCACCAACACCCACATATAGCAACACTAAATCCACATATGCAGAGGTCCTTAACTGTAACCTGCCCAAGCAACAAAGACCTCTGAAGCTGAAATGCAAACAAACACCAATCACAACCAATGTGTCACATAGATCACAACACCAGTGTGCCACCCAGCAACAGCCCCTAAGGCAAGACAATGTACCTAACACTTTAGTCATAGGTGACTCTATAGTCCGGCACACTGATGTCCCTCTCACCAGGTTGAATAAGGAGAAAATTACAGTCAGCTGCCTGTCGGGTGCCAGGATCCGTCACATAACGCATGCACTCAAGTCACTCCACAACAAGTACAAATATCACTCTGTCATTGTCCATGTTGGAGTGAATGACTTGAGACGTACCTCCCTGGACTACATGAAAAGAGACATGGAAGAGCTCTCGGATCATTTGGCCCAGGCAGGTATGACCCTAGCCCTGAGTAGCATCCTGCCTTCGCCCAGAATGATACCACAATATAAGGATAAAATGATTGACTTCAACAATTGGCTAAGCTTAGGGTGTCGTTCAAAGGGGATCCAGTATCTGTCTGCCTGGGATGACATGATTGACAGACCACAATGCTTTGCCAGAGATGGTCTGCACCTGTCGCCCCTGGGATTCAGGTTACTGGCTAAGGCTCTTGCCACCCCTATAGTGCCTTTTTTAGGCAAACTTCAAAGGACAAAACCACCACCGTAACAGGTACAAGCATGCAAAATCTGAAGGTAATGCTACTCAATGCTAGAAGTCTAAACCTCAAAATGCACTCTCTCGAGGCACTCCTAAAAATGGAGAACATCGATATCTGTGCAGTAACTGAGACCTGGTTCAAGGCTCCAGAGAGCACCCCTGCAATACCAAGCTACAACTCTTACAACACTTTTCAGCCACTAAACCAGGACCGAAACACTAAAGGTGGAGGAGTGTCAATATTCACCAAGGATATTCACACCACCAGGCTAGTTGGCCAACACAATATGTCTGAAATTCTCCAAGTGCAATTAACACTAGGTAAGACTGCAATCCAAATTGTAGCTTGCTACAGATCCCCCACCATACCCCAAGATTCTCACTACACCTTTCTAAACATACTGGAAAATATTAAGATAGAACCAAACACCCTAATACTGGGTGATTTTAACTACCCTGCCATTAACTGGGAAAACTACTCATGTCCCAACACCTTTGCGCAACGGTTCTTGGAATTCATAAATTCCAACGCCCTGGATCAACTAATCCATAGTCCCACCAGGGGCTCCAATATCCTAGAACTGGTCATTACCAACATGGGAAATCAATGCTCCATACCTATGGTCACCCCCTCGTTAGTCAGGTCTGACCATAAGCTAATCACCCTTAACATCCACAACCCACCCCACCCCCCAGTAGAGAAACCACCATAAAAAACTTCTCCAATGCCAACTTCATGCTACTCAAGTCAGAAGTGACAAACTTCATGACACCCATGCAGACGGAACTGAAAGTTCAACTGCTGAATCCTACACTAAGGCACTGTACGAGCACATTCACTCATGCATGAATCGTGCCATCCCAAATAGAACCAAAATGCTCTCATCCAAAAAAGGAAGCCAATCTGGTGGTCCCCTGCCATAAACAAACTTTACAACAAAAGGAAGAAACTTTTGCAGAAAAGAGGAAAATCCCAGGATGCAAAAAACTCCCTTACTAGCCTCAGTAAGAAACTGAGATGCCTCATAAAATCCTCCAAAGCTAGTTACGAAAATAAAATTGCCAAAGATTCCAAAGACAACCACAAAGCATTCTATAACTATGTCAAGAATCTAAATGGCAATGCTCAGATCTGCTCTGAGCTAAAACAGAATGGCATTAAATATACTGATCTGAAGGATATTGCCAATATCCTGGCAGATCGATTCAGTGCCAACTTCACCCCCCTCTCACTCCCTAAATGGCCCATCTCAATACCAGAAGATTGCCAAATTCCAGTAATAACGGCCACACAGGTACAAAATGCACTCTCTAAAGCCAAGAATACAGCATCCATGGGACCAGATGACATCCCGGGCTGTGTACTACATGAACTACAATATGAACTGGCACCTCACCTAAGTGTCATGTTTAATCATAGCCTCACCTCAGGTTTCGTGCCCACTGAGTGGCGCAGAGCTACAGTTATCCCAATCCACAAGGGGGGGATCCACCTTGGATCCCGGAAACTACCATCACATCAGTCTGACAAGCCTTATCTGCAAGGCCATGGAGCGTATTATCATGGAACTTATAAACAAAGACATTGGAAACCTTCAAACACTGGACCCCACTCAGTTTGGGTTTGTGAAGGGCCGATCTTGTCTCCTGAACCTGATTGACTTCTTTGAATCAGTCTCCAGAGCCATGGACAAGGGTAAGGTGGTCCACACAGCCTATCTAGACCTTGCCAAGGCCTTTGACACCATCCCCCACTCTGGAATCATAGATAAACTTACTAAGTTGGGCATTAATCCCTATGTCACCCAATGGGTTGCTAAATGGCTTACTGATAGAACCCACACTGTAAAAGTAGCCAACTCCAAATCCAGCTCCAGACAAGTGACAAGTGGAGTACCTCAGGGTTCAGTCCTGGGGCCGCTCTTGTTTGGCATCTACTTCTCTGAAGTACAGGTCAACACTAAGGGACTCTGGCTAACAAAGTTTGCAGATGACTGCAAACTGGGAGCCATTATTGAATCCCAAATGATGTGGATACTCTACAAAAGGGCCTTACAGAAACAGATGCTTGGTGCCAGAGCCATGGGCTCAAGCTCAATGCCAAGAAATGTATTGTTATCCCTTTGGGAAAAAACATGTATCCATGAATTACCATATAGGTGGCAGTACACTAAACACAGAAAGTGTGATAAGAGACTTAGGGACACAGGTGGACAGTGGTCTCACCTTCGATAACCACATCGCCACAACAGTCAGGAAATCCTTCTATGTGGCACACCTCATCACGAAGGGCTTTTCATCCAGAAAAAGGAGGTCATTGTCCCACTGCACTCATCCCTCATTAGACCCATTATAGAATACAACGCCCCATTTGGTATGTACCTCTCAAGACATCTGCAACAACTGGAAAGGCCTCAGAAATACCTCACTAAAAGAATCACAGGCCTAAAGCAGATGCCCTACGCTGACCGCCTTAAAAACTCCAGCTATACTCTGTCACATATCGTCTACTCAGAGGCGATCTCTGCTTAACATACAAGGCCATGTCAAACCCAGAGCTGTTGGACATGCTACACTTAAAGAAATCCCAATCCCTCAGAGCTACATGCTCCAGGGATCTAAACCTTGTCCTCACAATAAACAAAACATGCTGGAGGGATAGGTTCCTGACCCAGAGACTCCCCAGACTCTGGAATAGATTGCCCATACATGTCAAGCAGAGTGCCTCTTTGGACCTCTTCAAGAGGAACCTTGACGATTGGATGGGAGAAAGGAAATTCACCCCAGGGATCACGTCAGTCACCCTGCTAGACAGGGGTCCAGGAAAGTAAATAATGTGGGAAGAAATAGCCAGGGAATTGTTATGGCTAGGCTTGTATAGGCCCTAGGGCTGATAGCCTAGTACCAACCTATGAACCTATGAACCTATGAACCTATGATGTCTGGGGCTCTACAATCTTCTGGAATGGACACGGGCCCTTTTGGGGGTGGGGTGGGGGGGGTAAAGTTTGCACTGAACCTGTCAGCCAGGATGTTGGCAATGTCAGTTGGTTCAGAGTATTTTTTTGTCATTTTGCACTAGCTCAGAGCATATCTGAGAGTTTCCACTTAGGTTCTTGACATAGCTAAAGAAGGCTTTGGGATTATCATTAGTGTCTTTGGCAATTTTTCTTTTGAAGTTGGCTTTGGATGATTTTATGAGGGATCATAGCTTCTTGCTGGTACTGATTAGGGATGCCTTCCCTTTCTGGGATTTTGCTCTATCCCATAATAGTTTCCTCCTTCTGTTGTAGAGCTTATTTATGGCTGGGGTCCACCAGACTGGTTTCCTCATTTTGGAGGAGTGAGTCTTTGTTTTGCTTGGGATGGCTTGATCCATGCATTCCTGTAGATGCACATAGAAAGCTTTTGAAAAGGATTCTGCAGTTTGGGCTGCATTTTCCCCTAGCAATGGGGCTTTGAAACTTTCCACCTCAGTCTTGAGAAGTGTGAAGTTTGCTTTTGAAAAGGTGGGGTCGGGATGTGGATGCCTAGTGTGATTAGTTTATGGTCTGATCTTACCAGCGACGGGTTTACCTCTGGTGTGGAACATTGATCTCCCATGTTGGTGATGATCAAGTCCAATATGTTGTCACCTCTTGTGGGAGTGGTAATCAGTTGTTTCAGGGCGTTTGAGTTTATAAACTCCAGGAAACATTGGGCAAAGGAGTTTGTACTTGAGTAAATTCTTCCAGTCTGTGTTGGGGTAGTTGAAATCACCCAATATCATGGTGTTGGGTAGGATCTTCATATTTTCCAGTGTTCTCAGGAATGCTGAGTGGGAGTCCTGAGACAAGGTGGGTGATCTATAGCAGGCTACAAACTGAAAAGCAGTTTTTCCCCACTGTTAGTTGCACATGGATGGTCTCTGAGGCCTCGTGCTGTGCTACTAGCCTGGAGGTGTGGGAATTCTTGATGAAAATGGATACACCCCCGCCTTTTGTATTTTGGTCTGGGTTTTGGGGCCGAAAGGTATGGTAAGAGTTGTAGCCTCGTAGTGCTGGGGTGCTCTCTGGAGCCTTGAAACAGGTTTCTGTTACTGCACATATATTGATTCCCTCATTACTGAGGAGCGCCTCGAGTGCGTGCATTTTGAGGTTTAGACTTCTGGCATTGAGTAGCATTAACCTCAGTTTTTGGTTGCTTGTGTTGTTTATGGAGGTAGGTTTGTCTTTTGAACCTTGCCTAAAAAAGGCACTATGGGGGCGGCAAGAGCCTTGGCCAATATTCAAAAGCCCAAGGGCGACAGGTGCAAGCCATCTCTGGTGAAGCAGCGAGGCTTGTCGAGCATGTCATCCCAGGCTGACAAACACTGGATCCCCTTTGAAAGACACCAAAAGCTTAGCCAATTGTTAGCATTGATCATTTTATCTTTATACTGTGGTATCATTCTTGGTGAGGGCAAGATGCTCCTCAGGGTCAGGATCATACTGGCCTGGGCTACATGATCTGAGAGCTTCTCTATGTCTCTTTTCATGTAGTCCAGGGAGGTACTTCTCAGGTCATTCACACCAACATGGACAATGACAGAGTCATATTTATACCTGCTGTGGAGTGACCTGAGTGCATGTGTTATGTGGCAGATCCTGGCACCCGACAGGCAGCTTAACGTGACCTTCTCCTTGTTCAGTCTAGTGAGTGGGACGTCAGTGTGCCTGACAATAGAGTCACCTATTACTAGTGTATTGGGTGTGTTGTTTAACCTTAAGGGCTGTGGTTGCGTGGCACACTGACTTTGTGAAGTATGTGATATGTTCTTGGTGTTGGGGCGTGGAGGTTGTTTGGATGTCTGCTTTGGAGGTCCCTGCTGCTTTGGCAGATTTCTATTTAGAGCCCCTGAGTATGTTTTTCTTATGTGTGTTATTGACTGGTGCAGAAATGATTGGTCTATGTGAGACTGGTAGTGTGGTGCAAGTGTTTTCCTTCTCCTCATGACTGACTGTTGCAGTCTTGGGTTGAGAGAGCTTTGCCTCCAGTCTGGTTGTAAAGTTGCATCTCTTGCATACATTTGTGTTTGTTGGAAGGAGGAGAGGGTTGTTTGTGTACATGAGGCAATTGTAACATTGCCTCAAGATGCCCAGATTCACCAGCTGGACTGGAGAGTACACCTGAAACTGCCCTTTGGACATGCCTGCACAGATAAAGTGAAGTTATACTGATTGTCCGGTTAGGGACGAATAGAGAGCTCTGTACCTCTGTATAGTATAGGGGGTAGTGCTAGCATTTATTTGTGCTTACTAGTAGATTTGGGCAAGTGCTGGGCTTAAAAAGAACTGGTTTGAGTGCTTAAGTTAAAAGTTTGACCTGTTCCTAGGGAAAATTTGAAGAGCAGACTTCGTGGAGCCGGGAATAGTTTAACCTTAGCTAACCAGCGCTGTGCGGAGGTGCGTGAAGTGCAAAACTGTGCAAATGCGGGTTTTAAGGCAGGGAAATGATACACATGGTTTTATGGACATTATACAAAGTCATTGGGGCATTTTGCTATCAGATGAACGTTTGAACACAATTGTGGAGAATAGATGTTTTTCCTTTAGAAAAGGTAAAACCTTGGGTGGTTATTTTAACCACTATAAGTGTAGTCAACCTATTTCAGAATCCACACAAGTTACACTTGGAAGGATAAATTGGTTGGCTGTTTTTCTTGTGGGCACTGTTCATTTTGTAAATATATGGCCCAAAGAAAGGAATTCACATCCAAAAACACACAGCAGTTATTTAAGATTCATGTTTTCGGTAACTGTAGCACGGATTGGGTGATCTTAGTAACATGTATTTGTTCAGCCTTTTATATAGGGCAAACATCCAGACCAATCAAGTTTCAGATGTCTGAACATTTTAGTAGTATTAGAAATAAAAATCACAATAATGCTTTATATAAGCATACTTTAAAAGATCCCTCTGCCTAATTTCGTTTTACTATTATTGATAAGGTTTGGGGGATAGAAGTTGTAAAACAGGATGGAAAAATATCTTAAATGAGAAAGAAAAGGCATGGATTGTTAGACTAGGGGGTTTGTTCTCACCTGGTTTGAATGAATGTTTATAATTGGTTTATGGTGATTGGTCATCTTAGATTGTTCTACATAAAAGTTTTCATTTTACAGTTTGTTTGTACATTGACAAAGGCTTTGGGCCGAAACTGGGCTGCGGCTGTTTATTTGACATTTAATAAAGTCTTGTTCCTTCTCCTTTCATGCTGGTCCATTTGTTTTGGGATTGCACCTTTCAAAGTGAGCTTAGAATCACCAAAATACAACTGGGATTCGTTGTACTTGTATGCAAACCTTGCACAGTTTAGCTGCACTACACAGCAGCAGCACAGGGAAACAAAGAATATGCAAATTAAAATATGCAGCAGTTATCTGCAACCAGAGGCACTAGAGGGTATATAAAGGAACCATGCAGGAAGTATGAAAGTAGTTCATCAATGTGCGCTGCACAGTATGATCTCACTAATGCAGTACATTGGAACTTTGACCAATATATTTCCATATAAAGCAGTTTTTGCAGCAGCTAAGTTGTGCATGTTACTGTGTCCTTCAGCAGGATAGCAGTAAGTGCTACATGTAGCCAGGAAGGAATATATTCTTTGCAGCTGTATTTCTAGAGTGTCCAGAAACATGGACTCCTATTGGATTCATAAAAGGGAAGGAAGGAAGTCACATAAAAAGACAATACAGAACTGTGCAGGATGGGGGGAGGAAGGAAATTTTTTCTATGAATAAAGCCCCCTTTTGAAAAAAAGTGAAGAAGGGAAAGGGTAAAAGTGAAAGTAAGGCATGAAATGAGTAAAGGATATTGCACTGTGGCAGATAGACAAACATAGAATAGCACAGACAAATAGGGCTGGAAGTACACACAACTTGAGGGTAATATGGAATAGACAAGCAAGAGGACAGACACATAGAAATGGGAAGGGTTAGATATTGTACAAGAGGACAGGGGAAGCATGTCCAGGGCTAGAGTGAGGTATAATTAGCTGACATGCTGTCTCCCTATCATCCTAGCCCAGGGGAAAATTACAGTGGTCCATCCCCAAGAGATGGGCCAGTGTGTCTGGTAATATGGACCCCACCATACCCTGGTGGCATGATGGTAGGTGCTGGATCATTGAACAAATCTGTAATTTGCTTCAGGAAGCTTCTCACATGTGTCCTTTATCTGTCAACTGTTGTCTCCTTTCCATCTGCCACCACCTACTTCAGCTGTAGCTGGACAACCTTAGGCAATGCAGATGGGTTGCCTGCCAATGATGAGCAAGAACCCCTGTCCAGCAAGGTACTACCAACCTTGTCACCCTCATGCAATAACATAACCTTAGCAAGAGCATAAAATGGTGGCTATACCTGCAGAGCAAATCTATCATCTGGATCTGCAATGGGGAGACAAAATGGGAAAGCCGGCATAAGTGAAATGGACATTGGATTGAATATTAACAGACATGTCAGTCCTTGTAAAGGGAGCTAACCATGGCTGGCTGCAAGCCTATCCTTCCTATTGCAGAAGGTGACACAAAGGGCATTATGATCTGCTCATGCAAAAAGAGAAAGGGCACATCAGGGAACCATGATAACTGTCAGGTAATATGCTAGAACAACAGATATAATTCAATAACTATATCCCAGTAGCTGGGTAACTTAGTCATATATTCTACCAATCTTCAACTTCAATCACACTATTCTGAAGATTCCCTTTACAGTCCTTTGGATTTCAACGGTAACCTGATATTATGCTTTAAAACACACTTTTAGATGGAAATAAATATTTGGGGTAGTGAACACCTAAAAAATAAGAATTTTGTGCTGCTTTGATGAGGAGGCCTGTGTGAGTTGGGTTACTACAAACTATAGTTTAAATAACAGCAGTTCAGATATTAGTCCTGCACCTGTCAGTCATTAGTTCCACCAAAGGGGCATGACACTCATACTCAGAAGAATTTTACTTCTGAGTCCTTTTACTTATTTACAAGATTTGACACCATTGCACCGATCTATTTCAAGTTATCTGCTGCATACCTCTCAACTGTACAGATTTTCACAGAATGTCCAGATTTTTGCCTCATACTTTTGGTCCATTTTTCATAAAATTGTGGTTTTCTGGCAAATTAGTGGCAAATCATTAAGGATTGAAGTTAGAAAATAATGGCAGACATTTGAGTTTCAGACTTCATAGCCTTCAGAAAAATGCATGCTAATGCAAATCCTGCTATTCTATCAACTTTCTAAGTTTGTATGAGCAATATTTAAAAAATGTTCCCTATTTTGGGCCCTTGTCCCACTTTTATTTATGGCTTTGTCTACATTTCTTGCTGCAAGAGTCTGAGAGGTATGTGCTGCACTTAAAGAGAATGTGGGTATGCTTGATTGTCTTCAACCCAAACTCCCCCAAGAAACATTTCAGGAATGTTTTGCAGATATCTACAAGCAATGTAATAGTTTAAGCAAACTTGCATGTCCTGCTGTAATTCTAGCTGTCGCTTTGTGATGGCATATGCACTCATGTTAGTGCAAGACATTGTTTCTGTAAGACAGTAAGCCTGACAACAGACGATTATAGACCCACTTATGATCTGTTTACATTTAAAGATTAGAATTTTCACTTAAGGGATATCAGTGAGCCATATCTGCATATCACTTGATCAATATTAATGTGCAAAAGGTGTGCCTTGATGTGTGAAGATGAAAGTAAGATCACCATTTTCTTCCTTACAAGCAATAAAAAACTAATTTCAAAGCAAGTCAAATGTAGGCTGAGTATACATTTCTTCTGTTTTAAGGAAAAGAAGGCAGCTTATTGGTCAATCATTTTCATGAAATTAGAAATCCTTTCATTATTTTAAATCTCATATTAATGTGTAAGTAATGCTTCTGTATGTTTGGCTGAGATTCAAAAGCAAGAGCTTTGTGCCTGGTAGCTCTAAATATCAAGCATCCTGCAGCACAACATAGTCCATAGCTGCTTGGATATGCATCAGGCTTGCACACCCCCAGTTGCACAGAAAACTTATGGAGTCACATTACAAGGAGAAGTAACACTGGGCAGGAGCAGTGGAGCAGTCATTCTACCAATGTGCAAATGATTCGTGGGTCTGAAATCACAAGAACAGCAGGTGTGTGTGCCTGAAGTTGTTTGAGTCAATGTGCACTCATGTTTGCAAGGAAGTACCTCATCACTGTCACATGCAGGGGTAAACAGCCAAAGGAGGGCCAACACAGAAACATGCCTTCCCATTTCATCCTGTAAATGCTGAGGAAAGGATAAGATAGTAAGAGTAGAAAAGGAGGAATAGCAAACCACGTACAAGGGTAACTATATGGAATGACTGGTCAGGGGGGAGAGAGGCATCTGTTGGTGAGAAAGACTCCAATTTTTAATATAATAAGACGAAAGGTAGACAGAGGCTGGTGTCCTCTTGATGGGTGAGGTGGACAACAAATAAGGCATGGGACAGAACATCTTGATGGGGGATAGGGCAAGGTATGTGAATTATCTGGACCAGCCCAGAGGCCAGCTCACACAGATATCAGTTGCCTCAGTGGCTGACGGCATTTGGAGACTGCACCTCCAATGGCCTGATGTCCTCAGTGGATGACGTCATGTGGAGGCCTCACCTCCAATGGCCTGATGTCCTCAGTGGCTAATTTCATGTGAAGGCTGCACCTCCAGTGGCCTGATGAAAGTATATTTTCACCTGCCATGCTAGCTTCAAGTCAAATCATCCAAATCTCTTTACACTGTTGCCTGAGAATGCACATAGCTTTAGTCAGCAACTAGACCTCTCAAATGTCCCTACTGCTGAGGTACATATCAAGTTTCATGTCTAATTTACTCTTCCACGTGATATACCTACTTCTGTTAGTATGTCCTTATTTTCAGGATTGATTTACCCCTTCACATAATTTTCTGAATTCCCCTCCCACCACACAAGATTTTTGAAGCTCTTTACTACACAGAAAACCACACTACATGACCAGCATATCACTAACTCAAATAAGAAGGACCCCTCACACCTCACATTTTCAGAAGTAAAAATAAATGGCCTTGTAAGGTACATTTTTGCAATACTATTCACTGAAGCCTAATATTTTTACAGTGTTCCTTATAATGTGCTTATAGATTCATGTCACTTTTGTTATTCTTATTTTTTAAATTTATGTCACAGAGAAGCATCCCACATTCCTGCTGGAAATGGGGAGAGGTCCATGCTATTTGGTATTCACATTTTATACTAATTAGGTATCGAATTTTTCGTTGGATGTGCCTACTTTTCAAGAGCCTTTGAAGTAATTTTCAAAGTCTGCATGTTGAGAGGTATGTCTGAATCTGTGTTCAGGAGACTCTTTGGTCTACCGTACATCAGTACTTGAAATCACAGGCACAGTTTTGTGCTCTGGATTACAACTGTAACAACTACAGCACTATTCAAGAGAAAAAAAAATAGTTGCTGGTCTTCCATACTAGCTCCCTTAACTCATTAGTCAGGAGGGAGGTTAGCATAGTGGTTATGGGGTTTACCTTACAGACTTAAGGTGCAGGGTTTGATTCTCAGACCCACAAGGATAGTTAGCCTTGTGCTAATATATTAATAAGTTAAGGCTGCTTTACATTTCTGTTAGAAAAGCCATCTGAATTTAACAAGAGTGGGAGTTTTGGGGGTCTGTAGTCTAGTATAGTTCAATATTGGAATCAACCGTGCAGTTTTGAGCTCTGTATGCAGTTCTAATTAGAACAATTGATATAGTATGTATAAAACTAATTTTCTGAATGAAGTTCTTTTACTTCATCACCTGTGTATAATATACTACTGAAATTAGTTGGTGCACACAGCTCGTTAACATCCTGTCAGTGACGGACACCTTCTTATTATTGTCATGATAATATCATTAATACAACCCCACCTTTTTCTCAGGTATATTCTTTTTATGACATTACAAACCGTTTAAGCTTAATACTCTTCCATAATACCCAAGTTATTCTCTTTCTCTTTGCTGTGGTTTTAGAAGGGTTATGTTTTAGATCAGCCTAATGTTTTATCCCCCTCTAGTGGATAAAATAACAATACACTCTGCATTTGCTGTGGAACAAGTCTGTTACAAACACATCTGAGGTCTGTTCATAAGCATTGCTCAAATTAATTTTTCCATCCTATAGAAGACTGTAGCAGATGATGCTCAGACATACTAATGCATTCATAAAACAGTTGTAAAATGGTCTGCAAGCAGTCTACTTATAGAATATATGCTCTGGATTCAGAAAGAGCATAGCAACATTTTGTAGCTGCTTTCTGCTCTCGTGCATGACCGCTAGCTGATAGAATTGCACACAGCATAGGGTGAGGGTGGGTAAGGTGGTTTACAACAATATTTTAGAGATAATATTCCTTACCTGACCTTAGACCAGCCATAACTACCTCAACAAGCCTTAACTCTTTTGATTTATTCACAAATAAAAGAAAGACACCCTGTGGTTTATCAAATTTCTAAAAGTCTGTTTTAGCTCAGAACACATAAATTCAGTCTATTTTGTGCCGGCTGTGAATGCCAATATGTTGAATTACAGAGGAGTGAGGTACATGGTTACCACTCATACCTCTTAGCTGCCTAGAATTTTGCAGAATGTCCCCGATTCTGCTTCATAGGTTTGTCTTGTCCTCATAAAAATTTTGATTTTCAGATAAATCATGAAGATTACAGTAAGTCAATAAATGCCAGACATTCCAATTTCATACTTCTTGTTGTTCAGGAAATGCACAGTGATGCAAAACCTTTTGCTCTATTAACCTTTTATGTGAATTAGAATAATATTTAAAAATATTGCCCTGTTTTGGTCCTTTGTACCCAATTCTTTTTGGCTTTGTCCAGAATTCTTGAGCAAAGCAGTTGAGAACTATGCTACCAATGTCTTCTCAAAAACACACTGACCCCAATACGAACTGCTACTGGTCATGCAGGTTGATTGAAGCACAACAGACCCAGAGCTGTGACGTGATAGTCGAAACACATAGAACGTAACTGTCTTCAGCATCAAAAGTATATGTGCACCACAGCAGTGTCAACTTCTATTACTTTGGTAGGTTTATTAGTCCATAACTTGAGTGTGCTTCAGTACTTTGAAAGCCAGGGAGGTAAAAGTTAAAGTTTATTAAGGTTATTTAAAGCCAGAGCACTATTATAATTTAAAGATATATATGAATTGTAAAGCAAACCAAAACAATAGCAGCAGTAGAGTCATAAGACACCACCATAACTGACATATGTCAAATCAAACAAATAAGTTTTTAGTGCTGCCTAAAGCTAGCAAGTGTGGGACACTCCAAAGCCACTGAAGAAATTAATTCCATTAGTAAGGTTCAGAGGTTTCTAAATTCTTCTATGGAACCATCAGCTGGCCCTTACAGGATGAATGCAAACCCAATCCAGTTCAGTCCCATATGAAGATATTTTGGAGCCTTACACAGGAAACCAGTATAAATGTTCACATGAAGCTGGACAGCAAGGGAAGAAACAGGAAACTGTGGCAACTATGACAAAGAGGGGTGATAGGTTAGTGAGTTCCCACATGACAGAGCAACGGATGACACAGAATGAAATTGAAGAGAATGTGCCACAGGAAGATGCTATAGAACTTTCTATAGAATGCCCACAGGAAATGGAGAACAAAAAATGTGCCCTCAGTTTTAGAAAAAAATGAGCTAAGAGAAGAATTGCTTGATTTAATAGACATAGATAGATATATTAAGATCAGTGAAAGAAATAGACTGCAGAAGGTCAGTAAAACCCAAAAAGTCAGATGTTTGATAAAACAAATGAATACAGTAATTAGGGCTGTTCATAGAGATACATGCGATATAACAGACGTAAACAGGATATATTACTGTGCAGATAAATTAATAACAGATAAAATTCTACCACAAGAACACAGGGTTGTAAGGGAAAGGAAGGGGAGAAATTGAATACCATCATGGAAGTATCAAATAGAGAAAACTATAAAGCAATTAAGACAAGAAGTGTCATTGTTAGAACAGTATAGAAGAGGGAACAGATTGGAAAGATAGACATGATAAAAGCAATGCACAGTATTATAACGGATCAGGATTTATCATGCACTATAGCAAATAATAATCTAGAAATATCAGCACAGGCAGAAAAACTTAAAAGATACACAGATACACAGATAAATATAAAGGAAAAGTACAAAATAAGCAGTTTATTGATGACCCAAAATGTTTTATTTAGAATTGGGAAACAAAGTAAAAGGAATTGAAAGACCACCAAAAAAAGAAGAAATAGATACATTTTGGAGAAATATCACTGTAGATCCTGTGGAACATAACAAAGATGCTAAATGGATAGAAGATGTAAAAGAAAGAATAAAAAGTTCAAATGTACATGATATAAAATGGGATGAAGTAATGGCCAGTCAGACTGAAATAAAGTTAAGAAAAGCTCCTAATTGGAAAACCCCAAGCCCAGATGCAGTACCTAACTTCTGGTTAAAAGTATTAACATTTTTGCACGAAGATTTAGCCATGAGTAAGAACTATTTATATACGCACCTAAAACAGACAATAATCTGGCTAACAACAGGAAAAAACAATGCTCCTACTTAAGAGTGAGCCTGCAAGCTACCCTAAAAATTATAGACCAATAACTTGCTATCCGACAACGTATAAACTATACACTGGAATTGATGCTGATGGAGTTTATAGTCATTTAGAAGAAAACTCAATTATGTCAATAGAACAAAAGCGCAATAAAAGAAAGTCATACAAAACAAAGGATCATTTGTTGTTAAATAAAGTCAAAGTGGAGAACTGTAAAAAAGGCAAAGAGTCTAGGTATGGCATGGATTGACTACAAACAAGCATTTGACAGTATCCCATGTTCATGGATAAAAGAGTGCTTAAAAATGTATAAGATACACCCTACACTGATCGATTACATTACAGTGACCATGAAACAGTGGCAGACCACTTTGCAATTAAGCCATGATAAAGGACAAATTATTATTCCAGGGATAAAGCTTCAAAGGGATATTTCAGGGTGACTCCCTGTCACCACTGCTATTCTGTCTTGCCCTTAAACCATTAAGCTGTCTTCTTAACAGATTAGGCCATGGCTATTATTTGGCTCCTAGACAGCAACAAAGTGTAAAGACTTCTCATCTTTCCTTTGTCAATGATTTAAAACTGTATAGCTCATCAGATGAGGAACGCACAACTGCAAGTAGTCAAACTGATATAAGAATGTAATTTGGTCTTGATAAATGTACAAAAGCAACCTTTAAAGCAGGAAAGCTGCAGCACCAAGAAAACATCAGTTTGGGACAAGAATGTGATATTAAAGAATGTGAGCAAGAGATAGTTTATAAATATTTGTGAATTGATGAAGGATTAACAATAAAACATGAACAAATGTGAATAAAACAGGAATATTTTAGAAGAGTTCAATTAATTCTGAAAACAGGGTTGACATCTAGGAACAAAATTCAAAATATAAACCAATTTGCTTTTCCTGTCCTAACTTACAGTTTTGAAGTAACTGACTGGCCCCAAAAGGTGTTGGATAGATTAGACAGGAAAACGAGAAGGATGTTTCATGCTCACCAAATGATTTATAAAAATCCGTGCATACCTAGATTATATAGTCCCTGTTGTGTTGTGATGCGCCTCCCTGAAACTGATTACATGTATAGATCTGCAATCATGGGACTCCACACATATCTGCTGACCTCACGAGACCCAAATACAGTGAAAGCTTTGAAACATGAGGAGAATAAATCTAAGATGACTACCCTGCTTAGTCTAGCAGAAGCTTATTGGCGTCAAGCGGGAATGGAAATCAAACCACAAGTAGGTTAAAATCAGGCAGCAACTGAATGTGCCAAAAAACAAAAGAAAGAATATAAGGTGAAGGATCAGATGAGAAGGCAAGAAATGTGGAAAATGCATAAATATAGTTGCAAGTATAGAAAACTCCTGGAAGAACCTCATGCTGATCAGGATCAAATGCAGGAATGGTTAAGGAGAGGTGAATTTGAACCAAAAGATGAAAGGTTAATATTGGTGTCCAAGATAGTGGGCTATGTACACATTGGTTTACAAAGTCCATTGAACATGTGGGAGAAACAGACAAATGTGGGTTTTGTAAAACAGAATTGGAAACATTCACACACCTTGTTGCTGGTTGTGACATATTAATGGCATAATAATGTGGCAAGATTGTTGCACTGGGGATTGTGCAAATATTATGGTATTGAAGTAGCTGAAAAACACTGGAAACATGAGCCATAAAGCAACACAGAAAATTATGAAGTCTACATCACATAGGATTACCCATTACCAACAGTTTAAATGATAGATGAGAGAAAAAAGCAGATATAGTGGTCCATGAAAAGAAGACAAAAGTGGCACTGATCATTGAAATCATTACACTCAGTGACTACAGTGTCGTATGTACAGATAGACATAAAGTCATAAAATATCAGGATTTGCAGGCAGAAATGAGAGCAATGTGAAAGAAAGATACCCAGACAGGTCCAATAGTAGTAGGAGCATGGGTCTTATAAAAAAGAATCTGCAATCATATTTAGATATGTTGCCAATACATATAACTCTGTACAAATTGCAGAAGGGGTCATTACTGGGCACTTTGCGGGTGCTGCGAAGAGCACTTCTGGCTGATATCAAAGATTGAAACAATACTAATTTCATGAACTTTAATCATACTTTGACTTAGGAATGGGGTCTATTCCTGTCATGGTATTAGAAATCCAAAAGACTTGGAGAAATTAAAAAAGGATGAATGCAAAACCCATGCAGGGCAGCAGGGTTCAATAAGGTCCTTCAGCTAGCAGAGACCCAAGCTGTGAATGATAACTATACTAACACCAAGGTCCTGAAAAGAATCCTTTTGATTTTCTCAGACTCCATTGCCAAACTGTGTGACTATGAGCGAGTCACTTAACCACACAACACTCCTGGGATGAGTCTGAAAAAGGTCCATGGAGATCAGCGCTCTACCCCAGAAAACAAATAAAAATTAGTAAATGAAATGAAATGAAATCCATACAAAACTGAAGAAATGTGATGGCAACATGAGATATCAGGCAGTAGCCTTCCTGTAGAATTCTGTACCATTTGTAAACAATCCAGCTCAATGTGGTCCAACCTGGAAGAGACCATTGCATAAACAACAATCTGGAGATCAGATTGAAATATAAGGTGTTTACTACTGGATAGATTCTTAAGATGGAAGTAGAAAAAACACAACAGCTGACAGCTGGTCTTAGAATGTCAGTCGTGAGTCAGTGATAACTCCCAAGTTCTGCACTTTTAGACCAAACTCAAGCTTGCATGAACTGCAATGTCTTCAGCTTTTGCAGTGTTCAATTTTAAAAGGTTTAAATTTAGCCATGTATGTATGGCTCAGGATCATCAGTCAGCGAATTAATATACACCATTCTCATTCTGAGGAGAAGAAGAAATAAATCTGTGTGTCATCTGCACAGCTATGGTATGCTTACTTCTTTCCCTCAGTAGATCTCCAAATGGAAGTATATACACAGAGAATAAACAAGGTATTAAAATAGAACCTTGTAGAATCCCACAATCAAGATTTTAGGATGAAGACTGTCTGAGTCCAGAATAGATCCTTATTGTACAGTTTGATAAATAAGTAAACCAGTCAAGAACCGTAGCTATACTTCCACAATAAGAATGCAGACAGTCTGTAAAGATACCATGATCAACTTCATCAAAACCTGAAGAGACATCTAGGAGGGCCAGCACTGTATAGTGCCACTGATCTCTTGCCATAAAGATATCATTAGTGTCTCTAATTAGAGTGGCTTCAGTGCTACTGCAAGTATAAAAGCCTGACTGAAAAGGATCCATGAGTCCATTTGCATGAAGATAGGTTTCCAGCTGCTTGTAAACAACGTTTTCAATAATCTTACCTAAGAATGGAAGATTTGAGTATTAGCAATAGTTATTTAGATTATGTAGATCAAGAGATGGTTTCTTGAGGGTTGGGATAACCAAATCTTCCCTTAAGACAGAAGGAAATATCACTTCCCTTAAATAAAATACCAAGATCCTATAAATTATTAAGCCCAGTATATCAGGGCTGGCCAAAATCAGTCTAAATGGATAAGGGTCCAATCAGCAAGTTGTTGGTTGCAGACTGCTAACAATGACAGTGAACTCATCAAATCTGTAATAAAGAACAGTGAACAAGACTCTAAGGGAATAGCAGGAGTTACTCTGCCACCCTCGGGGTCAACTGGAGAGAGGATAGACCAAATGGAGGCAATTTTATCAGTGACAAATTGAACAGTCAACTGATATTCAGTTGTGGACAACACTCCTCTGTTGGCCTAGTAAGCTGGGCTGCACAGCCCCTCCTCCACTCAGAACAGCTTGGCATTTCTGACTGACACAGATTGCAGAGGTACATAAACACAGGAAGTTAACAATGCAGTATCAGCTGCTGACAGCAAATCAGTAGTCAGTCAGTTAATGAATAGAGAATTCCCATGTTTGAATTTCAATATTGCACTGCTGTAGTCAGAACTGGAGTGCTTTAGTGCTCATGTGTGGCAGGCATAATGTGCAGCAACTGTTTGCTACAAATGCACTTTAAAGAAGGGGTAGATTGGGGGATGGCCCAGGGCTCCAGAATAGCTAGCTACACCTCTGATCAGGGTTAATTGTTAGCATGTTAGCAGTGCACATTAACATTACTTAAAAAGGACATGTCAGGGGGAGTACTAGAGACCAGGGATAACTCTTAAGAATATGTCTTAATGGCATTTAAAAAAAGATGTGGGTCATGGGAAACACTAGACACCAGAGATACTTTTCATATTGTGCCTTAAAGGCACTTAAAAAAAAATGAAATAAAGACTATTGGGCTTTGAGAGGGGGGGACCACTAGGTACCAGGATACTCTATATAGTTTGCCATAAAGACACTAAAAAAAATTCAAACCTTATGCACTCCCAGTTTACCTCACACAGAGGGTATTAGTCCTGTGCACCACTGGCAGACAGCAGGAATAGTGGGAATTTATAAATAAGTTTAAAAAAGTAAGGTAACGGGGAGAAGTTTCAAATGCTAGACTCTTGACACAGAGAGCAACAGCATTAACCCACTACACTAACTCATCAGTTAGTATCACATGAGTTTTTGTTTTCATAATATGAAGTATCATACTGTAATCAGTAGCATTAATTAATAACACAACAGTCTGTGAGTTACAAGGTACAGAGTAGCTGTAACAGGCAACAGCAAGCAACCTGTAAAATCAGCAGTAGACAGCTGAGAGGGATTGGTGTGTATGCATGTGGGAGAGGCTTCAGGACAAAATCGGGAGGAATAGAAAAAGACACTAGGGAGAATGTTTAAATGGAATGGAAAAAGTTAATAGAACAACTGGTCTAGCATCAGGAGCACTTTACGAGTGTTAAAGGATAATGGAATTCTAATGTCTGCCATAACTGACCGACTGTAAAGAAACATGCTTTATGTGGAGAGGCGCAAAAATTAGAAAACATGTCAGAGAATTAATGCCAACTCAAGATCAGGTAAGAATGTGCATGTGTTTGTGTATGTTTGACTGTGTGCATGTGTATGGAAGAGTGAATGGGGGCGGTGCTTGTGCGAACGGGATGTCAATGTTAACTACTGCAGGAAAGAGCTGTTTAGCACTAGCGGTAGTTAACAGTAATACAGAGACATGCAAATTAGCTGATAATGAGGTCTTTCCTCATTACAGCTAATATGACTCTGAATCACAAAATACTGCATCGTGTAAACAGTCAGTTTTTACTGCAGTTGTTACTACAAGGGCTGGAGTTTTTTATGAATACTCAGGGTAATGTAAGGCAACAAAATAAAGTATGACTAGAATGCAGATTTGCATATATCTATAATATTAGTCAACTGTTCCAGCCACCAATGCCTTATCACACACACACACACACACACACACACACACACACACACACACACACACACATACACACACACACACACACACACACACACACACACACACACACACACACACACACACACACAGGGTGTATATCAGCATATCGAATGCTGAAAATGCCGAATGCAATTTAATCGAACTGAAATGTTCGAAATCTCAGAAGAGCGAACTGACGGAACATTGATTTCTTTCCCAGGGAAAGAAATCAGTGTTCCGTGCAAACAAAAAACAAAATTTCAATACTTTAAACACTGACAGAAGTGGGGGGCTTCACACCCCCACACCCCCCTACTTAAATATACCAACTCCGAGACCACACCACAGTGGAGGAAATAGCAAACTCTGATGATGGCCCACTGATTTCTTTCCCTGGGAAAGAAATTGATGTTCCGTCAGTTCGCTCTACTGAGATTTCGAACATTTCAGTTCGATTAAATTAAATTCTGCATTTTCAACATTCAAAATGCCCCCCCCCCCCACACACACACATATGCACAAACACACACACAAACACAGAGCTGTAAAATGTGCCGAGTAGTTGTTAGACTTAGCCTCTAGCACTTACAAATATGACTGACATTTGACAAATGTAATGAAAAATATCATAATCTAGTGCAGTATACCTTCCCCTTTTCTAATATAGTTAACAAACGAGTAACAGAAGAAGCTGAATATAGTTTAACCAAATACTAGAAAATTTAACACACAAAGTGGCATAAATAATATTTAACATTAAATACACATTATAAAATCCCACCATAACCCTTTATAAACTGAGAATATAATGGACAAAGTGGGTCTCTTCTTCACCCTCTCCAATAAGCCTGGCAATGTTGATAATCTATGCTCTAGTTTTTTAACCTCTAAAAACCACTGGCAGTGTGAGTATGTTCCACAAGCACGGTTTTCATTTACTGTCACTAACTCTCTAAATAAACAAAGTTCCAAAAGCTGGACCACAGAGTAAACTGAGCCAAATCAAAGCAAGAAACCCTCAAAATGCACAAAACCTGCAAATAAACCCAACACTCTGCTCTAAATGATAAAGTCCACAAACCAGAGTGATAAAGAAAACCTGAAAGTCCTACTGCTTTCTTCAAGTACTGGGCCACTGTGGCTTCTGAGGGAAAAAAATTACTCAGCTTCCAAAAAGGTTTCTGAGGAAAAGAAGTCACACAGCTGTTAGAGTAAGGAGTAATAGTGATTTATAATTCAGATGCCAATAATTTAACTGCAGTAGAATAGGAGTTTGAGCTTGTAGACACCAGACTGCATTTCGCACAATCTAATGGCCAAACAGAAAAGGGAAAGGAAGAACAGTTTGTAAAAGGACTGTTAACAAAAGCGTCAGAGTCGTATGAAAACCCGTATCCAGCTCTTCTCGACTGCACAGCATCTGCTCTGTGATGTGTATGCTATCCGTACAACTGTTCATGAACTGAAAACTAGGAGTCAGGCTAGTTTCAGCTGAGCACTTGCCGGAAAGGACTGATGGACACTCTCCAAAGGTTAACTGCTCCAATCAGACTTACAGAACTGCCAGGCTATTATGTGTAATTGCACAGGATTACTAAGCAAGGTGCTCCAGTGCCAATTTTTAAAGTTGTTCCTACGACTATGTCCACATTATATGATAACAAGAGAGAGTCTATAAATAGTCTGCAGAAGAAAAGACGTTGACTTATTATCCCATTTACCAATACACATAAAATGACAATAGCTCTGGTGATGTGCAATCTCATAATATGATAAGGAACAAAAATAAACTGGCTTCTCCAAGCAAAATATGTACTCTAAATGAAGCTGATATTGACATTGTTAATATTAAGTAGGATGGAGGGAGCACACTAAATGGGCTCTTGTGAAATCTAAGAGTGCAACATAACAATGTCAAGCAAATATGCTGCACTGCATGTTTAAGGATTTTTCTGTTTTGCAGTAGATCTCTTGTTCTGTATGTGTAGAAGATGGACTGATAGCTGCCACTGGGTGGAAGCATTATGTTGTGAAGTGTGACTGAGCTGGGACGTATATGTGCTGTCTTTCTAGAATTTTAGAATCTGCTTTGTGTAAGAACATGTTGTGCCTCATTAAAACATTTAATATTATGGCTGTTATACATATGTGAATGCTTTGGATCATGGAAATAACAGTATGGTAGAGTGAAAGATGAACATGGATGTCTGTGGACTAGTAAGTTGTGTAGGAAAAAGATAAATACAGGAGTCAGCAGAATTAGACAGAAGAATTTCATCAACAACATTCATGGAGTCCTTAGAAGCAGTGCATTTTTATGGTACATGAGCTGACTGTATGTACAATGCCACTGTAGCTTGTAGTTAAAAATCCATGCAAAGATCTTACTGCTTTGGCTTTATATAAGACTAGAGATCCATGTGGGACATGCAGGTTTAGGAATTGAATAATAATATACTAATACTAATATTTTAACAGATTGGCCTTTGGCTGACCAAGCTCGTGGATGATTACAAATTAAGGAGCTGTCATAGATTTTCCCCATGATGCAAACATCTTACAAGAGGATCTAAGACAGACAAATGACTGGTGCCAACATCACAGATTAAATCTCAATGCCAAGAAATACATTGTAGTGCCTTTTGGGAAAACTGCCACCCAGGCTAATTACTCCATTGATAAGACACCCCTAAGAGTTGAACAGGTAGTTATGGATCTGGGAACATATGTAGACAGTAATCTGGCTTTTCAACAACATGTGGCCAAGGTAGTAAGAAAATCATTCTATGTCATCCAACTTATAAGTAAGGGCATGGCATCCAGGTCCAAGGAAGTCATAGTGCCATTTTACTCTGCCCTTATCAGACCCATCATTGAGTATAACACCTCCTTTGATATGTACCTAATCAGATATATGCAACAGTTGGAAAGCCCACAAAGTTTCCTTACCAGGAGAATCCAGGGTATAAATACATTGTCCTATATGGATTGCCTGAAAGCCCTATCTCTATACTTGGTCTCCTACAGGTTACTGTGAAGTGATTGATGCCTGGTATACAAGGTACCCTTGGATCTAGATCTGATGGACCTTTAGCACAGCCTCAGACAAACAGCATCAGAACCACCATATCCAAGCTTTTAAATGTTGCTTGTGACATAAATAAGACATGTTGACAACACAGATATCTACATCATGGCATCTGCATGCCTTGGAACAGGCTCCCTATCCATGTGGAGCAGAGTCCATTCCAAACCCTATTTAAGCATAACCTTAACCAATGGATTGAAAATTGGAAATTCACCTTGGGTATGGCCCCCATCTCTCTGATAGACAGAGACAGACAGTAATGCCCAAACTAACCCCCCCCCCCACATAACCTCTAGAAACTTCCTGACTAAATACTCCCTCCTAATAAATGCTAATGATAATTAGGGACACAGTTGGGTTGGGCTGCACTGCTAGGCTTATAAAAGTCCTGATGGTCATTACCATTACCTAGTATTTACCTATGAACCTATGATCCTATGCACTGGCTGTCATTAATCCTAAAGGGAGAAGATATAGAAAAGGCTAATCCAAGAGTGAAACTATATTGCAATGAAAAAGGCTAATGAAATTACTTTTTGCCAAATAAAGGCTGCATATGTGTTGTTTCTTCAGAAGGAATAGTGCGCCTGGGAAGCTGGCCCCCACTAGAAGTGAAGGTGAGAGAAATAATTCTCAGAGGAATGGTTGGCGGAATACCTGGTGGGTAAACATCTCCATGACATGAATCATAGTTCCATAGCAATGGGATGCTGCCAGTCGAGATGAATTCAGTTCTTCAACCAGGTTATGCAGAAGTGCATAACTGATGTTCCAGTAAAAGTAGTGTACCTTGACTTTATTAAGACATTTGACATGGTACCTAACAGGAAACGGCTGAGTAAGATCCAGTAGCTAGATGTCAGCCTAAGAATTTTGATTGTGAAAGTGTGATCGAATGAAAATAACAATGATGAGCCACAGGAACTGCTGTTAAAACCAGTGTTCTTTAAGATGTACTCCTTGGGCATATGTGAGGCACTGACATCAGAATCATCCTGTTTCTGAACCCAGCTAAGACAGAGCTGTTGTAGAAGATGGAGAGGTGAGCTCACCAAGGGATTTGGTTAAACTAACTAGGTGAGCGGAATGGTGGTAAGTCAAATTTGATACAGAGGGTTATGATCGGGCCTCCGATCATAACCATATGTTTATGTGTTCAAGACATGTTTGCCAAGAAATTCATCTTTAGATTGAAGCTTGAGAGGTGAATCTTCGCATCATTGTCAAAAACAAACAATCACTTGTTATGATTGGTGAGACCTGATCACAGCTCTTTGTAGTGCATGGAATTTTATCTACTCTGTGTGCTACCAGTTGCAAAATAATAATAAAAAAGGCAATAAAGCATTTAGCAAGTGCTGTCTCATTTATTTATTTATTTATTTGCAGTTGGTTTACCAGGATAGTCCATTGGGCCAATAAGAACCCGTTTTCAATGGAGTCCTGGGGAGAAAAGCTCCAAAACAAAGGTTACAAAAATTATTACAGCAGCTTACAATTTCAAATTATTAGTAGGTTAAACACAAAGCTTTAAAGCAGTGGTAACAAAAGATTGCAGCAGTTTACAATGTCAGTCATTTGTGGGTTGCAAACTAAATAAAGATTAAGCTGTTACAAAGTAATTTATAGGTTTTATTTTGTAGAACAACCCAGATTTAAGTAGGAGCAAAGAAAGAGTTTAGTTAAAAATTTTTAGAAAAATAAAGCATTGTGGTAGTATATATATATAGTTTCTTCAGAGGAATAGTAGGGTTAGAGAACTACAGTTGACTTAATTATTTGGTGTCTGGTAATATATGAATAAGTTGAAGGTAGCAATAGACAGCAAGTAAATATTATTAGAGAAAAAAGTGAGGGGTGTTTTTTAAATTCTGTTCTTAGTTAACTAAATTACTTACAGACTGACATCTGTGAACACCCATGGAGACAACAAAAATATGATCCAAGTACTACAGGGACAGTTTGTGAAGTAATATCCTTTCTGTGAGACCGGACTGTAACTGCACTTAGGGGATGTGTAACATATGTTACACACCTCTCTTAAAGTGTCGTTACAGTTGAGTCTTATGCTGCAGTAGCACGTAACAGCACATAACAGGTTTATCTTTTTCTGCTTTTGGAGCATAATCATAGTGTTTCATCCACTGCAAAGATGTTCTACAGCTAGGACACAGTAACCCAGGAGGTCAATAGCAGCCCAGAGGAGGGTGGAAATAATGTATACCAATTGATACCAGCTTCACTGGATCTTCAGGTGTAAAGTGAAAAAAGCTGCTATTGGAGCCAACAGGATGTTTAGCTTTAAACTGAAATGAATAGATTTCCAGGTCATTCTGAAATTCTTCAGGCCTCATCTGGAGTACAAGAAGTTTTCTTCACTCCTCCCTAGTAGATTAGTGGCCAAGGATATGCTCTTCCTGACTCTGGCTGTGGCCAGTCTAGTTGAGATGTGTATTTTGAGGCACTGTAGCAATTGCCTCATGTAAACCGACAACCCACTTATTCTTCTTAAAACAGTGTATGCAAGAGGTGTAAACACACTTTAATGCTGGAGGCAAAACTCTCTCATACAACCAAAACTAATCCTATAAACATTGTCAGTGGCACTTGTACCACGCCTGCGGCACACATACAACTACTTATGCTGAGGCACTTAGAGGTAACCTTCTTAAAACACTAAGACCTCTTGCTCAGTACATTCAATGAAAGGGTACTCAGCCATCACATAAACACTCCATTAAAACACCACCTGCAGCTCCCCATAGTAATACTGAATCTATTGCCTTCACTGATAAGCCCCTAAGGCAAACTAGCACACAGTCAAATTTCCTGGTCATTGGTGATTCTGTAGTGAGGCACACTGATGTCCCCCTCAACAGACAGAGTAAGGGCAGAGTTGCAGTTAGCTGCCTTTCTGGGGCTATGATCCATCAAACCACACAGGAACTCATGTCATTGAACCAAGGTACCAGTATGACTCTGTTGTAGTGTGGTTGTTAATGACTTGAGACATACCTCCCTTGACTATATGAAGTGAGACATAATCAAGCTCACTGATTATGTGTCTCAGGCAGGTATGAGCCTAGCAATGAGGAGCATATTACCATCTCCAAGGATTATGCCATGTTGCCAACAAAAATGATTGATTTTAACAATTGGCTTAGCTTCTGGTGTCAATCCAGGGGGGTACAATATTTGACTGCCTGGGAGGACATGGTTGACAGACCATATTGCTTTGCCAGGTATAGTCTATACTTATCCACACTTTGGATATTGGCAAAGACATTTTCCACACCCATAGTGCCTATTTTAGGCAATGCCAAACTGATAAATCTACCAATTTAACTGAACCTATGAAGGAATATCTGAAGGTGGTACTGTTCAATGCTAGAGGCCTTAACAAGATACTCTACTCCCTGCAAGCCCTTCTCTCACTGGAGATTGTAGATATCTATGTAGTAATGGAGACATGGTTTAAAGCCACTGACAGCACCCCAGCCATGCAAGGTTGTAATGCCTTTCACACCTTCAGACCAGCTACTGCACAGGAGGGAACTAAAGGTGAAGGAGTGTCAATCTATATTAAGACCAATCTCACATCCAGACTAATTAAAGTTTATGACCCACTGGAACTCACACATTTGCAACTCACCATAAAGAAGGTGTCGTACCATATCCTTGCAACATATAGGTCCCCCTCCATGTTTCAGAAAACCCATACTACCTATCTCAATGTAATAGAGTCCCTCACTGTTCAACCTAATATAATATCCATGGGGATCTGAACTACCTCATTATAAATTAGGAATCCTACACCACTTCCAATGCACAAGCCCAATGATTCCTAAACTTTGTTAATACCAACATCCTGGAACAGTTGGTCTAGTCTCCTACCAGGGGTACAAACATCCTTGACTTTGTACTCAAGAACATAGTGGCCAATGTTCCTCCCTCAATGTAATATCGTTGCTTATTAGATCTGACCATAAGGCAGAATTACTGAAATAAAAATTAATCCCGGGATCCAGTGAAACCAAAAACCCTTAAGGAACTATTCTAAGGCTAACCTCTCTCTACTAAGCAACACCTTGGCTAAATTCCAAGCACCCTGAAACCCAGTAAACACCAAAGAATGCATTGAGCTATTTACAAACTCTCTGTACAGCAACATTGATAGCTGTGTAGAGTAAGCTGTGCCCACTCATATTAATAATAAGACAAACTCAAAAGACTAGCCACCCTGGTAGAATCACAATATCAATCAGTTATACGACAAAAAAAAAGTTCTTGGCCAAGCATAGGAGGAACAAAGCCATACATATTAAAAGCCCCATGACCAATCTAAACAGGCAGATAACAGTGTTAATTTGTTGGGAGGGTGGCCTAATGGTTAAGGTGTTTGCCTTACAAACACAAGGTGCAGGGTTTGAGTCTCAGAAGGGATAATTGGCTAGGCTTAAAATGGCTCGCAAGGGCAGTTAGCTTAGTACTAACCTATGAACCTATGAACCTATAATACTTCAAAGGCTACATTTGAAGGAAAAATAGCTTCTCAAGCAAAGGGCAACCACAAAGCTTTCTACAGCTATGTCCATAACCTCAGAGGAAATACTCAACAATGAGCAGAACTTATTGTAAATGACATCACCCACACTTAATCGGTGGCCATTGCCAACCTTTCGGTTGACAGGTTCAGCTCAAAATTCTTCCCCCACTCCACTCAATAGTCCAAAATTAAATACCACATAACACAATAAGGAACAGGTCATCAATGCACTTTCCAAGGCCTAAAACACTGCATAGATGGGCCCCAATAACATCCCAGGATGTTTAATAAATAGCATGAAATATGACCACTCTGGTCCACTAGAATCAACTTTCAACTGGAGCCTTCAGTCAGGTTTTGTGCACAAGGAATGGAAAATGGCTACAGTCATTCCCCTGCACAAAGGAGATCCAACTACTGATCTGGGTAACTACTGGCCCATATGTCTTACCAACCTCCTATGTAAGGCCATGCAACAATCATCATGGACATGATAAATGAGGACATAGGTAACCTGCAAATGCTGTACCCATCACAGTTCAGCTTTGTTAAGGAAGGTCATACCTATTAAATCTGGTGTACTTTTTTGAGAGTGTCACCAAAGTATTAGATCCATCCCACTCAGACATTAATGACAAGCTCACTAAATTAGGTAGAAACCCTTTTATCACCTGCTGGATATCCAAATGGCTCACTGATAGGACCCTGGAGGTCAAAGGGTCTATATTAGAAGACCAAATGTTTAGGTGATCGAACACCTAAACATCGATTTTCTAATATCGAACCGCACAATGTCGAACGTCCCAGGGAAACATGTCCCTCGGCCACAACACAAAAAAAATTACTTTACATCTAAATTAAATGGGGGGGCTTTGCCCGAACTTTACATCTAAATTAAATGGGGGGCTTTGCCACAACACCCCCACCCCTCTAACTAAATATGCCAACTCCTAGATCGCTCAACAGTCGGGAAATAGCAAACTCTGGCGAAAGGCCAAGGGAAATCTTTCCCTGCATTAAACGGCCGTTCGCTGTTTTTTGCTTTCGATATTAGAAGATAGATGTTTAGGTGTTCAACATTCGGTCTTCTAATATAGACCCTAGGTCAAAATTGGTGAGGCCACCCCGACTAAGAGGCCAGTCACTAGAAGAGTCCCCCATGTCTTGGTACTGGGCCTGTTCCTTTTTGGCATTCATTTCTCTGAAATGGAAGCAAATGCTGAAAGTTTCTAGCTGACTAAGTTTGCAGATGATCGCAAGCTGGGGGTTATCATCGATTCCTCTGCAGATACTAACATTCAAAGGGTGCCAAAGCCGTAGTCTTAAACTCAATGCATAATTGTACCCTTTGGGAAGTTAACCATCCTGGCCAATTACCATGTTGATAATACACCCCTAATAGTTTACACAGTGGTCAAGGATCTCAGTACGCACATAGACAGTAGCCTTACTTTTGACCACCACGTGGCCAGAGTAATGAGGAAATCCTTTTATGTTGTGCAACTTGTAAGTAAGGGCACAGCATCTAGGTCCAAAGAGGTTATTATCCTCACTGTACTACACTCTTATCAGACCAGTCATAGAGTACAATGCTCCCTTTAGCATGTACCTGACCAGGCATATGCAGCAACTAGAGCAACCTCAAAAGATCCTTACAAAATGAACACAATGCATAACAAACCTGCCTTATGCAGACTGCCTTAAAGCCCTTTCCCACTACTCAGTCTCCTATAGATTGCTGAGGGGTGAGCTATGCCTGGCTTACAAGGCATTCACAAACCCCTTACTTATGAATCTCCTACAAAGAGTACTAGAAATACTAGGTCTAGGGACCCGAATTTTGTCTGTGACTTAAACAGAACGTAATAGAGAGACAGATATGTGTCCCAAAGACTCTTTGTATGGAACAGGCTTCCCATTCATGTGAAGCTGATTTCATCTATTATCCAGGTTAAGCACAACCTAGACAAGTGGATGGGGAATAGAAAATTTACACCAGGCCTGGCACCCTTGTTCCTTATGGAGAGAAGTAGCTTATAAATGACTGGCCTTCAATGTCCTATTTCGATACAAGACATCATTATTCTTTTGGAAAACTTGGCTAGGCTTTAAAAGGCCCCCTAGATCATTAGCCTAGTAACAGTCTATGGATCTATGAATCTATGAATCAATAAGAACATAACAGTAACGGAAAAAAGTATAAAGAAAATCAAGCAGGATATTAAAGGGAGAACTAGACTATGGATGAATGAAGGGGCTCCTGACACTGTACTCAGTAAAGACTAGGGGAGACAGAGATGCATAATCTTGTCCAAAAATCATGAAAGGGGATTTTAAAGGATAGAACTGAGGAGGAAGGTGCTAAAGATAAAGAGTTTCAACTGTAGTCTTGACCATACCTCTCAACTTCTTAGAGCAAGAAACCTGGACAAAACCATAAATAATAGGGGGCAAAGGCCCAAAAATAGGAGCACCTTTTAAATATTGTTCTTACAAACTAAGGAAGTTAATGAAACAATAAGTTTTGCATTAGTATGAATTTTCTGAAGGATATAAAATCTAAAGCTCAAATGTCTGCCATTATTTTCTGACTTCAGTCCTCAATAACTTACCAGTGATTTGCCAGAAAAACATAATTTTATGAGAGACAAACCAAAAATATGAGGAAAAAATCTGGACGTTCTGCAAAACAATTCAGAGGTATGGTCTTGACCCAAGAAAATACTGCTTTACTGAAAGAACAATGCCTGGAACAGAGTGCCAGAATGTGAGCTGTGGTACATTTAAAAAGAGGTCTTATAAATTCATGGGGAAATAAAGAACAGAAGAGTATGAGAGGTTGGAAGAGTCAGCTGTAAAACTTTTAGCTGAAAGCTACTGGCAGACTAGAGTGAAAAGCTATATTTTTTCTATTGCGACTGACCATGTAGTGTAATTTCTAGAAAAGGATATGCTAAGGAGAACAAGACTTAACAGGGATAACCCAACCACAAAATGGAAAAGATATATATTTCATTATCCTTGGTCCAGGTATCATGCAATATTAACTAATAACAATAAGAAAAGATGTCTGGATAATGTACCTGACACAAATGGATATCTGGCAAATGTGTTTGGCACAGAAATATGTATCAGAGAACTGTAGCTAGGATATAAATTACAAAGGCAGAATGTGAATGCCATGACCTATTACTTTTTTTCATTAATACAGAGATATGTCATTAACTCATACATCCACTCACCCAGACAAAAGCACAGAACATTCTCTGTAGGTTTATGGATTTATAAGTTCATAGACACTTACTCGGCTATTGGTATGTGAGGAACTTTAGAAGACTAGCTATAATTCTCGTGACATTTTTGGCCCCTATATTTTAAGTACAAATAACTCAGAGATGAGCAGAACAATTTTGTTACCGCTACTCATGAAAGACAAGGGTGTCAATCCAGGGGTTAATTTCTGGTTATCCATCTATTCTTCCAGATTACTTTTTAAATAGTATAAGAGAAGTACTTTGCAGTTTTTGCAAAGGAAGTCCATACCTCAAAGAAGTGGTATTCTCTGTGATACTTACCTATCCCTCCGACATGTTCTTTATATGTTGCAAAAGAGATTTAGAGAGTGTGGGTGGATGTTTATTCTGCTATTGGACTTGTGAGTTTGTAGGTCTAAAAGGACAGGGTCTGTTGAAGCTCTGTATCCAAGGCAGAGATTACCTCTCAGTAGCCTGTATGACACTGAAAAGTGGGGCAAGGCTTTGAGATGGCCTGCACAGTTTTTATGATTTAGGACCTTGATTTTCTTAGTAAGAAAGCTTTCCGGGCATTAGAGTTGTGTCAGATATTTGGACAGATACATACCAAAGGGTGCATTACATTCAGTGATTGACCTAATGAGTTTGGATTACAGTGGAATGATCACATTCCTGGACCTGGATGCCATTCCCATAGTAATAAGCTGTGCAATAAAAAAACAACAATAGTGAATACACGGTGATCAAAGAATAGTTCATTGTATAAATAGGTTCCCAAGTGTCCTTAACTATGTGATCACTTTCCAGTGGTGTGTTGTCAATGTGGCAGCAACAAGGGATTTCTTGCTTGCCAAATGATACTATTATACATTTCTTATCATTTAGTTTTAGTCCATGGTTTTGACACCAGCTATTGGTTTGGGAAAGGTCATCTTCAGGATTTTTATGTGTTTTGTGGAGTTTACAATGGCACCACGTTTACAGTCATCAGCAGACTTGGCCAGCCATAAAACCTTAACAGCAGCTTTGACCCCTGAGAAGTAAATGCTAAAGAGGAAAGGGCCAAAGACTGAATGCTGGGGTGCAACACTAGTGACAAAACCTTTGGAGGAGATAGAGAAGCCCGCCCTAATTTCCTATGTTCTATTTGTGAGACAGTTTGCTATCCAACACCTAACCCTTGTTCAGGAGTTGACATTTAGCAGGAGTAGTTTAGCTATGATACCTGAGAGTGGGATGGTGTTAACACCTTTGAAATGCTAGATATGCAGTGTGTACAGATTTGCCCTCATCCACTGCTTTAATTGTTGTTGTATCTTTCGGCTTTTCCCGGTTAGGGGTTGCCACAGCAGAACTCCGGTCCGCTAATGATTGGCAGTAGATTTTTACGTGCCGAGTTGCCAGCTCTGATGCACACCCTTCAACGAAGGTACACCCATTCATGCATGTCTCCACACAAAAGACGCTTTAGCTGAGAATCGAACAGGACAACGTCTTACTGTGAGGCAACAACGCTACCGCAGCACCACCACCAACCTTCTCAAATAAGTCAACATGATTATGTAGGCAGGATCTGCCAACAAAGCCAAACTGGCTTGAGTTGCGAGTTTGTAGGTTAATTGTGTCTTTACTTATTCATTCTATAATGATCCTTTCCATAGCCTTACACATGAGGCTGGTCAGATTGTGAGTCAATAATTTCCTAGGTCCATTGGTGCCCCACCTTTGAGCAAGTGGATGACAGCTTCTGTCCTCCAGTCATCCTTCACAAAGCCTTTTTGGAGGCTAACATTGAATAGCCTCTGTAGTGGGGTGTGGCAGGACCTATTTCAGGCTGGCCAGTACACAGCCTGGTGTGATATCCAGTCCCATAGAACTAATGTTCTTGGTCTTGGATAGTGCCTTGAGGACTTGTTCATGGGAGACTTGAGGGGGGTGTAGATGTGGGTATGAGTCTTGAAATGAAGGAGGGGAGAGGGGAGATGGGGAGAGGGGAGAGGGGGAGGGGGATTAAGTAAGAACTAAATGTATCTTCTTGTAGATTGGCTATTTCCTCTGGGTCTAACTATGTAATATAATTTACTTTTTGCTCTGCATAGTACCGGGCATTGTTTTTAAGGTTTCTAACATAGTTAAAGAAGACTTTGTCATTTTCATTTGCCTGGGGTGGCATTTTTCTTCTCATATCTGGCTTTGGTTGATTTGATCAGGGTCCAGAGTTCACTGATAAGTTTGCTAAGAGCATTTGCATCTAGAAAGTTCCATTTCTTTTTACAGTCAATGTTTTTTTTTTTTCTTTTATTATAGAACCTGTTTATATTTGAGTTCTACCACTGAAAGTTTATTTTTGAATTTGGCATTATACTTACTTCAGAGGGAGACAGATGTATCTCTGCATTTATTCACATGTGGACAGAATTTAACAGTAAAAGATTCTTCATATGCAGTGGGGAATGGAGTTGGAAGAGGATGTGGAATTTAGCCAGGTCATCACACATTTTCAGTAGATTAGCCTTATCATACTCTGTGAATACCGAAGTAATGGAGGCTGGTTATGGCTTTAGTCTTATGGTGAATGTGACTGATGTGTGGACTGATTTGACTAGGGATGGAGATAAAATTGGTAGGGAACAGAACTGTTCCATACTGGTGAGGATCAAGTTCAACATTTTGTTGCCTCTGGTTGGGGTGCAGACCACCTGGTCCAGATAGTTTGTATTGGTGAAGCCAAGAAATCTTCAGGCATATATGCTAGAAGATGTATATGTTTAACAGTTTATTGAGAGGTATTTGAAGTCCCTTAGGAGGATGGTGTTTGGCTTAATGCATAGGGACTACATACTAGTTAGGTAGGAGTTATGGGCTGAGGGGGACAAAGAGGGGGTCTTACAGTTAGCCATGATGTGATACGGTGTCTTATTAATGTTTAGATGGACATGGAGGAGTTTCTAACTCTTATGTTGTCTAACTAGTCTGGAAGTGAAGTGTTTTTTTTTAAATATGGAGACATTACCATCTTCAGTGCTTTCAGGTAGTGTGGTGGGCCTGAATGTGTGGTAGGCATTAAAATCCTGCACTGCTTGGGTGTTCTTAATAGTCCTGAACCAGGTCTCTGTAATGCTTTCCTGGGGAAGGAGTGCTTCTATGGGTGAAGATTTTATTTTTTATTTTTTTTTTATTAAGGCTTCTAGCATTGAGCAATAATACCTCTCTGTTATGCTGATTCTGTTTTGTTATGACACTCATATCCTGTCACTCACCTCACCCAAGACTCTAACCTACTGAACACTCCCATAACAGAAATGTATTAAAGGTTAATGCCTTACCCATATGGAATTTCTTTCCAAAATAAAGGCTTTTCTGAGACCAGAGTATTCAAAAACTGGAGTAAAAGGTTACCTACTGGATGCTAGCCAACTTAATTGCTTTACATAACTACCATGACATACCGCTGCCCTGATAAGCATGCTCTAAAATGAACAAAGCCTAGACTTAGGTAACAGGGACAAATAACTAGTGGTCTTAAATAATTATGTGGAACATGTTCAACACAGCAAATAAAATTCATTAACCAAGGATGCTGTTAACTATTGCCCCACTTGAACTAATAACATTTTGTACATTATAATTGCTTCTATGCAATATCATTATTGCCTGTGATATTAGTTACAATAATGTATTGTGTGTATATTTCTAGTTAATATGCATTGTTTTTTGAAAGATTGTACAGTTTTTAACATTTGCTGCTGCTCCTTTACTGTGTAGTCCTCAAGGGTTCTACCTCAGTTAGTGTCTTAAAAAAATCGAACGCAACTCTGCCATCCCAGTTAACAAACACATAAATAAATCTAGAAAAAAGATCTTGTCTATGCACAAATACAAAGAATAAAAATAATAAAACTAGAATAAATCATAGTGTAGTAGAAAATGTATTACAGTGGAAACAGGAAATGAACCAACATTAAAGAATAATGCAGATTTTGCGTTTGAAGACTGGAGATGTCAGCTTTAGATGCCATCTTCAGAACTACAGAGAAGACAGAGGCATTGTTAATACAGAAATCCAGTCTGTCAGATATTAACTGGGTTACCACTGCTGCAATTAAGCATAAACAAAGTCTGCCTAATAGGGTTCAGAAAAAGAATGTGCCATGAAAAATTAATGATGAAATTTCATTAAAAAATACAGTGATCAACTGTATACATAACTAAATGAGAATTTAGAAAATATCTTGATTTCAGAAATGCTTAGCCACATGGGATGGAATTCACCCAACTGATGAATTCATGATAAATAGAGTCACATAGGGAATTAGAACAAAGTTGAAGCCCCTGGGGCTCTTCAGAACTTATGCATAAGATGCACATCAGTGATAAATATTGGCATCTACGTAAAGCTGCCTATAATATTTACTATTAAAATCATTTATAATAAATTTCTGTCTTTAAAGTGTAATGTCAGAATGACAGCAAAGACAGAAAAAGTACATATTGCAAGGCTAGACAGAATATGCTTTTCAAGGACCACAACATTTGGGGACTGAGCTTAAATCTCTTCTCAGCTTCTCTAGAAAGCCCAACAACGCAGCTAATTCTCTATCATTCCCATCAGCCAACTCTTTGTTTACTTCTTCACTGTTTCCTGTCTTGTGCTCCTTTATCATGATTAATTTAATGGAAAGTCTTCCAATATTCAATTACCTAATATACATATGGCATCTTCCATTGAGCTTTGCTATTATCTCCCACAATTCACTTTCAAGCACATCAGTGAAGACTTATTTTAATTTTACAGTCTTATCCCTTATTTTTCAGATTTTTACCATTTCAATATCTCTGCCCTGCACCTGCAATTTATAAGATTTTTTTCTCCTGGTATTGCACAATCACTCACCTACATTTTAAGCTCTTTCTATACATAGGCAGTAAACCCCAGAGAAGAAATAACCTCTTATTATACCCTACCTAAAGCCACTGGTCCCTCAGTTCTCCTCCAACATCAACATCATTACAACCACCAAGATTTTGGAAAAATTAGTGTGCAAACAAATTCTTAACCACACTCAACATTTTCATTAGTTAAGCAACAGCCATCAGGCATATTTGTAGGCCTTCACTCAACATCTCTGATGTGATTTGTAGGCTACATATTTCAATTTTAATAGCATGGATAAAGGTTTAGACATAGTGGTTGTCTTTGTTAACTTAAAATGCACCTTTGACTGAGTAAACTGTTCCCTGAAATTTGATCAGCTACCTAAATTAGGATTTTTCTAACAATGTTCTGAGATGGTTCTAAAATTACCTAAGCAACAGAACTTTCTCAATTCTCTTCTGCCGTACTGTCTCTAACTCCACCTATTTACAATCTGGTACACCACAGGGGTCACTTATTAGCTCTGATTTTTTCAGTTTATGTAAATAACCCACCAATCCTTCTTCCAAGCTTAAATAACTATCTTATTTCATGATGACCTCCTAAAGGAATCCTTACTTATCAGTTTAATACCTCTGATCTCTAACATAGTACTTTAAAAATAATCTATTGACCATTCTCTCTCTCTTTCTCCAGTTTACTACGCATAAACATATAGTTAATACTGTGTGTGCAGATATGGATCCCTTTGAGAAGCTCAAAGTTTCAGAACTTCAAACTTCAAATGGCTGAGACCAGAAGAATAAAGTTTTGAAACTTCAAACACATTGAATAGAGATTGCTGTACAGTGCGGAATGGGATATTTACAATTTTTCTCACTGTAGTGCGATCTTGGAGTTGGTATATTTATTTAGCAGGGTGTGTGTGTGTGTGTGTGTGTGGGGGGGGTGCAAGGTAAGTATGCACTTGGCTATCATAGGGAAATTTGCCTGTTTTCCCACTGTAGTGCGATCCCGGATTTGGTATATTTAGTTAGGGGGCGTGCAGCATATTGGAGGGTTTGAGGGACATAGCCCCCCACCTGGATGGGTTTGACATATTGTGATGTATTTTCTCTCTCCATGTTGCCCAAGTGCATACTTACCCGGTTAAAAACATTGGTAGTGTGATCATTCAGTAAAGTAATGGTTTGGTGTTCTCATCTCAGTGAAGTCATCTTCAGCTAAGTTGGCTTTCAATTATTAGAAGTAGATTGAAAATATATATATATATATATATATATATATATATATATATATATATATATATATATATATATATATATATATATATATGGGTCCTCTTCACATGGTCGACTTTTTACAAAGTTGACTTTCATATGGCTGAGATCATATGATCGACTTTTGAAAAGCTGACCATGGGGAACCGCTATCACTGTACATTACGGAATGGGATAATTTCCCTTTTCCCCAGTGTGATCTTGGAGTTGGTATATTTAAGTTAGGGGGGTGGGGGATGCAGGGTGGCTTTCCCCCCTCCTAACAGTTTTAAGGTAAGTGTTCATTGTGTTTTTTGTGTTCATTTTACATGGTCGGCTTTCCGAAAGTCGATCATATGGTCTTGGCCATATGAAAGTTGACTTTGTGAAAAGTCGACCATGTAAAGTAGATCTATATATGTGTGTGTGTGTGTGTGTGTGTGTGTGTGTGTGTGTGTGTGTGTGTGTGTATGTGCTCTCCCCTACACACGTATATAGTTTTCTCAGTATTACCATTATGATCAGGACACTGAAAATGGCCAATTTGTTAAAATGCTTAAGAACCAGATTCAAGAATTTTACCTATTCAACTGGATAGTGAAGTTCAAGAGGTAAATTTCTTGAATCCACATTGAGAACACATTACTAGATAGCCTGTACAAATAGTTTTAGTGGCCCCAGTATATTACAATTTACAGAGAAAAAATTTATGATCACAAAATGTTTTATAGCTATGAAAGCTGTAACAGTCAGCTGCAACACAGATAAAGGCAAAAAAAAAGCGCTCCTTCAAGAAGGAGCCACTTTTTAAAGCTTTTAGATAGTGTGTTTGTGTGTGAGAGAGAGAGAGAAACAGAGATAGAGAGAGAGAGAGAGAAAGAGAGAGAGAGAGAAAATAAATGTACTATAGCTTTTAAAATTGTGAAATGCATTGGAAGTTATTCTGTGGTGGCAGTTGATAATGCTCTATCATGAGACTAGAGCTTACCAGTGCAGAAATTGTGCATAGTAAACCTTTTAAAGCACCTCTCTGTCCAAATGGTGCTTAACAAAGTTGCATGCAATAAGGACAAGTCCACAGGCTTAATGATTGTTACATAAATAGTACTGCAGAGCAGAAAAATGTAAAACGCACACTTTATTAACGTATTTAAGACCAACACAGCATTTTTGGTGCATTTTGTTTATAGTAGTTTGATGTTTTTTGGCACTTTACTCTTCTCTGTGGCTTAACAAAGTTGTATCCTTTTTGACCCTGGAGCCTAATCATAGCACTCCATTGGATTGTCATATAGCAGTACTGTGGCACAGAGAATAGTGCTGTCACCTCACAGCAAGAGGTTCCCCGGTTCAATTCTCAGCTGGGGTGACTTCTTTGTTGAGTCTTCGTCTCCTCCCTATATTCATGTAGGTTTTCTCCAGCTGCTCTGGTTTCCACTCACATTCCAAACACATGCAGTAGGTCAATTGGACACGCTAAATTGGCCATAGTTGTAAGTGAGAGTGCAAGTGTGTGGTATGGAAGAATCGCCCTGACAAGGCTAGCTACCAAGCAGTGTGAATCCTGGCTCTAAATGATTGCCATTGCTGAAGTGACACCCCAACCCTATGTGCAGAAATGGGAAAAAGGGGTAGGGGTTGTGGATGGATGGCAGAAATTTATTCCATGCCATTCATTTATATATATATATATATATATATATATATATATATATATATATATATATATATAGATCTACTACAGTTTATTGAAGTTTCAAAACTTCAAAGACTATATGATCGAAGTTTTGAAACTTTGAAATAAAAATAGAAAAGCACAAAAAGTAAACAAAACACATTATACTTACCTTTTTGCAGGGGGGGGCAAGCCCCCCTGCATCCCCCACACTGCCTGCTACTTAAATATACCACTTCTGAGATTGCACTACAGTAAGGAAAACAGCAAATCCCAAGTTCTGCACTGTACAGCGATCTTGATGTAAAGTGTTTGAAGTTTCAAAACGTCAATCATATGGTCTCGGCCATATGGTCTTTGAAGTTTTGAAACTTTGATAAACTGTAGTAGAGCCATACTAATATATATATATATATATATATATATATATATATATATATATATATATACATGTATATATATATATATATATATATATATATATATATATATATATATATATATATACATAAATATTTATATACAGTATATATGGTGGAACACCAGAGGCTAATGATCTAGAATTCTGACCTTCCACATCATCCAGGAGTGTTTAGAGGAATACACCTGCAGCAGTGCAAAGAATCTGAGGAATGCTTCTAGTGCTACACACATTTGTTTCCTGCTTGGGTTTTGGTTTTGGATATGTTGATTTCATTAGCCTTGTAGGAAGACTTTGAGGAATAGCCTTTCTCTTCCTTCACCAGATGTTGTCTTCCTCTTATCAAGGCTTCTCAGCCCACGGATCATTATATGAGCTTGTATATGAAAAATAATTGTACGGAGAATGGAAAGCTTCAACTTCCTCATCTTTAGTTCCGTGTTTGAATCTGACCATTTTGCATATGTATAATGGCCAGTGTTTGGAAAGTCATCAATAATTGTGAGATAAGGACTACAGCCATGCAGCATAGTAGTACAGGTATAATCTACTTAAATTTCAAATTCTTCATGCAGGGAATACATTCTTGAGGAATTATCATTAATGGTATGTGCACTGTTTACAAATCTGTGTTCTTCTATTCTGGAAATATATAAATAAATACAATTTTAAAAATATGTAATAAACAAGTATACCAGGTGCAGTGTTAAAAAACTCAGCTTTGATGTCAATAAATACATCATCATGACGTTTGCAAAAAAGCACAAAAGTAAAAAGCCAGAAACACTAAAACTGACACATTATATAAGATTTAATGACTATAGTGCAAAAAAATTTAAACTCTGACCAATGTGTGAATCTACGAAAAATAAAATCATATTCTGCAACACATCTAATTCTAAAACGCGTATCTTATCTTGTCAATCCAGGGAGACCAACGCACCACTTTATAGCTCTCCGATGCAACACATTATTGAATGCAATTCCACATGCTGTAACTATCGAACAAGCCAAATAAAAAAGTTGAAAAAGCACAGAGGCTAATAACAAGGTTATATCATGGGCCTGAGTATCTGCAGGTTAGCGTTAGAGTAAGACCTAGGGAAGGGATAGAGTTTGTGTTGGCATGTGTACAGTTGTATGTGATGCATATCTTGGGGTCTCATGTAGTGGTAGCATTACAGATGAATTTTTGCTAAAGTACAGTGTAGGACTGGGGTTGAGGGGGGATAGGGTTAGTGTTAAAATACATTTTATATATATATATATATATATATATATATATATATATATATATATATATATATATATATATATATAGACACACACACACACACACACACACACACACACACACACATACAAAACATAAAGGTATGAACATGTGTGTTGAGTTTTCTGTGAACATTTTAATTGTACTCTCCAGACAATGTGCATTTTCTCGCCTAACTTGTCTACTAAGATATAATACAATTAATTCATTTAAAAACACTTAAATCATACACGTTGAATGCAGCCTCTTTTCCTCACTTTAAGAAATGGAAATTTGTTATTGGTTCACACAGGGATTTGTGAATAAAAGTGTAGCTATTTCAATCTTACCTTCTGAGCAATTTATCCCCTTGTATGGCCTGTAGCAATCACAGTAATAATTTAACCAGAGGTTTACACATTGCCCTTTGCCTTGACAAGGATCATTTTTACACCAGTCATTTTTCTGGCATCCCAGTGTGAGATTTTGTGATTGATTGCCTGAAACATTTTCAGGGACAATACTCTTGGAATCTACATGCACATCTTGTAGACATCCAACAAAATAAGGTTCCAAAAAGTTGGTATTGATGTTACCTAAATGCTCATTTAGCCTGCCATCTGCAGGGAAACCACCAAAAAATATATCTTGCAAACTGTGAAACAGTTGACTGTCGTTGAAAATTGTTTCAGTTTGATTTTCACATACTTCATCGCATGACTTATCCATGAGCTTCATAGCAACAGTATCTCCTACTGTTGTTTCCACTTTATGCCATTCTCCATCGCTGACATTCTGTAAAATATGGAGGTTCTTGCTCACTTGGTTATTTATTTGGAATACAGATTGCAAATGCCCTTTGGATAATTTTAAGAGTATAAAATGTGCTGCGTTTCCTCTGTAAAATATAACTGCATCCTGCTGTGTGGTCCGGAACGTGAGGGTTACATTATAAAATTGCTCCTTCTTATCATGTGTTGTAGAAATATAAAGATAACCACCTTCTTCAAATGAAAATGTAGTTATCAGCTGACAGTTCGAGCCTGTGTAACCAGAAAGACAAATACAGCTGTACTTATGTAACCCCTGCCTGATGTATGGAATGCATGTGCCACCATTCTTACATTCATGACTCTCACACCCATGAAGAATATCAGAACAGTTTTGTCCTCCATAAAATATGCCATGATGATCCTCTTGTGAGCAGTGGCAAATGTAACCTCCAGCAACATTTTCACAGTGTCCATCATTCTTACATGGGTTTGTGTTGCATTCATTTACTTCATCTTGGCAGTGAGTACCTGCATAACAAAGCCAAAAGTCAGTTGTAATAAATATCTGAAAAACTGCATTTATCATCTCACATCCTTGACATTCTACAAAGAACTGTTTATTTGCATTTATAGCTGCTGTCATACTAATTAGTGAGGTATTAAAAATGACTAACTGGTTCTAAATGTATATTTCTAAACAGATGCAGAGGAATGAGTGATTACTATGCACAGTGTATATTTGCCTAACAGTCATACTTCTCAATTTCTTTGCACAAGTATTCTGAACAAAGTAAAAATTAATGAAGGGATAAAAGGCCCAAAACTTATTTTTTTTTATTTCAATCTTATAAAGTTAGAAAGTTGATAGAGTAACAGGATTTACACCAGCATGCATTTTCTGAAATGTGTAACGTGTAAGATCTCAGTGATTTTTACAACAGAGAAAAAAATAAAAATATGAGACAGAAATCTGGACATTCTGTGAAAATCTGGGCAGTTAAGATGTATGCTAACATTACTTTGAATGTTGTACAAGAAGAAGGCTAACATTTTTCACTTTAGATTTGACTTAGCTGGATACATTCCTAAACAATTTATTCTTATGGCAAAAAACAACACTAAGCTGCAACCATTCTGTGAAAGTTTGCAAATGTGATGCAACGGCTTAACTGAGACATACGTTGTTTTGAAGTCTTTATTACTCAAAAATATTTTTCTTCAGTCATTGCTTACACCTTAATGGCTAGTTTATCCTACAGGGTTATACTGATTATCACTTTCATTCCTGATAGCAAAACTTTCATATAAACTCTCTTAATTTCCTCCCATAACTGTATATTACTACCCTTATTTCAATGCTTTATAGAGCATTTCATTAGTTAACTATTTACTAACATAAATACTACCTTAGTACATGTTTGTTACTCTAAACATATATATATGGTACTTTCTATATAGCTACTTCTGTGGAGCTTTTCTTCCCAAGCCTCCATGTAAAAGGTGTACTTTACTCTGTCAGACTTTCCTTGCCAACAAATGCAGACAAATAAATAATGCACAATATGTTTATCACTGTGATGTGACTAAATGTTTTGTAAAACTCAATATAAGCTCTGATTCAGATTGCTTATATCTCTGGAATAGCCTCCATACGATGCAGCCATTTCCTGGCATTATTTTACTTATATTTACCTCCACAAAACTACATAATAAGAAATTAGGTAACACAGGCATGATTCCTGATGAAACAATTAACAAAACATGCTTGAATTGTTATATTACCATCACTGCTTGACCTTGCTGCCCAAAATGGTTCCAAATTTATTCTAGCAGCTTCATCAGTATTTTTAAAGAATGTAGAAAATCAGCAAAACGTACGACTTTTTAAATTAACGACACTCTGAATAGGGCCTATAGCTCTGAACTGAGTGTCTTGAAAATAACCCTCATTCAAGTAATTGTTGTCATTCATAAGCATCAAATGCAACATAAAACTGTCTATGTACATCTGACATCTAAGTATTTACATCAATTGTTATTTTATGTAATTACTGCATTCTGAAATCAAATTTATGCTAGTTCCTCTTTTCTTCTTTCCAGTCAAATCTAATTACTTCCTCTAGCAGATTTTCTGCATTTTGTTACTGTGAAGTAACTCTTCTGTTCTCTGTCTGTACATTCTCCCTCCAGCATGTCCGGGAATTAGGTGTTTAATAAGTGAAGTTGCTATTCCTTGTCAAAATCTCAGCATAAATAATAATGAGCTGCGGTGCAAATGCCCAATTACTGTCCCATATGATTGACAGAAAAATGCTTACTACCTAAAAAGTTGCGCAGAACAATAAAACTTCAACAAAGACATCAGATCCTGTTTTCAGTTGTTGATGCAGTTATGTGGCCTATTTAACAAAACTTGGATGTGGGATATACCTGATATAAATTTGATGACCTATATACCTCTCACTGCAGGAAGACAATGACGTAAAGTTCTTCTATGCTATTCTAATATATTTATCTAGAATGCACATAGTAACAGCAATGTATGGAAGTAAGAAACACCAGGCCAAACAAATTTCATCCTCATCTATGATGTGGTATTTCCTATAGTTATTCATTCTTGTTAATCAAACAAATTGCATTAGACACAAAAATCAGTCCTTCTGAACTTACAAAGACAAAAGAACATTGTACTAGTATGCTGAGATAAGGCAATGAACTGTAAATGAACTATACACAAAAGAGGTGCATATCATTCCCACAGCTTCTTAATTTTATGTTGTGTGACTTAGCATAACGCTATGTCACCAGACCAGAGTTTGTAGAGCACAGAAGTTGCCACTTTGGGAGACAGGCACTTGTGCAGTAATCACAACGACTGAACAGCCCCTTGTTCCCTTCAGTTAAGAGATATTTTAGTGAATCAACATTTGGACACTAGATTTTATCTAAATGACCTCCACCACTGAAGTCAACTGTGAAAACCTGTATCTGCAGCTGGTATGTATTATTTTTAAAAAAGGCAGTATATTTTATTTCTTTCCAGAAAAGTTTTGATACCATCATATTTTGCATTATTCTGGCTATGATGATTTTACTGCCTTGATTTTCAACTTACATTTGGATAATAGAGAAAAAATATCTCATTTTTAGACTCTTTCCACTGCTTCCAGTGTTGGATTCTGTTTTTTGTGAGAGATTTAAGTTTGGGTAATCCAGGAAAAATTCTGACACTTTAAACCTTTTTTGCATAATCGGTGACTGCCTGCCCAAGATGGAGTGAATTAAAAAGTTAAACATGGCCAAATCATGTGTGAGGTTATTAATAAACTTGTAGAGACTGGTTCAGTAAAGCTTATTTAGATCATCAATATGATGGGAAAGATCGTGTAGTTCACAATTATTGAAGATACTGTGGGTTCCTAAAGGAAAAACTGGAGGTATTATATCTTTTAGGCTTGATTATTGTGTTTTTCTTTTTCTTACTATCATGGCATTAGAGATAGTTGAAACAGGCAGCCACCTAAGGCATGATTCAGGCTACGAGCACTTTTATTTATGATATTTATTTTTAAAGGAGAAGAAAAAGCTGCTGCCAGCACTAAGGTGCTTCTGCTCAAAACCACTGCCACATCTGCCATGACCTGTTGGCAAGATGGCCTTCTATTTGCCCCACCCATGATTTAGATTACAAAAAGAACCTTGGGGCCTTAATTGTTAATGGGATGGCAAGACACAGAAGCCTAAAAGTTTTGAAGAAAGAAGTGGATAGAATCCTGCTTTGGAAAGATCAGTAGACCTCATCTGCAATTATGTTGAAGTCAATATGCAGTTTATTCTGACAGTTAGATTGTAGTAGGTAGGTCATTTTTTTATCCTAACAGACAGACAAATATGGGCAATGGACTTAGTATGGCAAGTCTAATGCATGTAGGCATGAAGTATATTGGAATACTTTCCTATGGCTGGCAACTTAGTTACTGAGAAACAGTTAAAATAAATCACTAAAACCATTATTTTTATTACAGTTGGACATCTGTGAGGTAAACAGTCAATAAAGTGATTGTAAATTGTAGCAATGGAGTTGTTCTATGGGGATGAAAAAGACTGACCCTGATGTTGTTTTCTTGCGTTTAATGGTTTATTCTGGCTTTGCATTACTAATGTGTATTTGTGCAAAGCAAGTTGGAGTACTTTACTATGTGTACTTTTGTAGGCTATAACTGCTGGAAGGCTGTTTGTGCATGAACAGATGACCCTTTTGTTGCCTGCTCAATTTATAGAGTCATTCTAGCATTGTAGAACTAATGTTTATTTGAGTAGTAAGTTGAAACACTTTACCACGGATACTGTGTGTTTGTATAAAACAAACTTAAAATACTTTACTATGATCATTTTTGCTTTCCTCCTCAATCTATCCTCAAGATAGGCGAACATGGACCACAGACTGCATGCCGTGGCAGGCCTAACCACTCAACAATGTAAAATATGGCTCTAGGTAATTTGGTCATGTTGACTAATGTCACCAATGGGCATGGCTATTTGCCGTTTGTAAGTGGCTTGAGGACACGGCCAACTCCAATCTACACAAGGGACACATACTAATGGTGGAAGAGCTGGATGTGCCCCTTTTGGCCAGTGTGTGTCCACCATAAATCCTAGCAGTCTTGGGTCAGTAAGTTACTGGCCTGCTGATATCCAGTTGCCCAGCCTGGGTTACCTGGGATATCTCTGTTGAGTTAAAGCTGGATGTAAAAATCAATCAACCTGCCAAACATAAACCAAGAATTTCTACACTCAATGAAGGTTCACTGACAGGTTGGAGCTTGAAAGTGGATGACATGATGGTACGGAGGAGGCTGGACATCCTATTTATCCAAGAGACAAGATGGAAGGGCAGTGCAGCAAAACCATTTGGCTTGAGATCCAGAGTCTACTATGCAAGAGGACAATAGTCTAGAAATGATGGGGGAATTGTGGTGAGAAAGAGGTTTTGGCAGGCAGTGAGGGATGTCATCAGAATTAGTGAAAAATTCATAGCAATGAAACTCCAGCATAATGATAGGATGACATTCATAATCTCAGCCTATGCTCCACAAGAGGATTGTGATAGTGAAGAGGAGTTCAGACAGCAGTTGCAGGACCTATTAGATAAAGGAGGACAACATGAATTGGTGTTAATAATGGGTGACTTGAATACACATATTGGGACAGACAGAACAGGATATGGTTCTGCCTAGGTCCACATGGGAGGGGCAATAAGAATAAAGGAGAGGCAGTTCTAGACTTCTGTCTGCCAAATGGCTTGATAGTAGCCAGCATGTGGTTCAGAAAGAGAGACAGTCAAAAGATCACATATAAGAGTGGCCAACATGCAACTCAGGTAGACTTCCTTCTAGTAAGGAAAGGGCATTTGGGCAGAATCAGTAATTGCAAAGGCATCCCCAGTGAAACATTTGGCCCACAGCATAAACCACTAGTTGCCAAAATCATCTGCAAACAGTAGTCAGAGAAGGCACTAAGGTCAACAGAGACCGGGCTGAAGACCTGGAAGTTGAATGGAGAGAAAACACAGCAGTTCAAATAATTACTAAGGACTCTATTACCCCAAGAAGATGAGGAAATATGTGGATATGAAGAAGAATGAGAGCACCTCAACACACCAAGTGTGAGGACTACAGAACAGATATGTGGCTGAACCAGCTATGTACATAAGGAAAGCTGGTGGTGGAATGCAGAAGTCCATGAAGTCATCAAAATTAAGGAGTGCAGGAAAAAGTGGGAGATAAAAAGATGCACCAGGCTAGGAAGGAATACTGGCCGGCTTCTGAAAAGTGACTCAGTAGGTGGCACAAAGAAACTATGTCATGTTGCAAGACAGAAAGATAAAGAAGATAGTCAGACACCCTTGGGATCAAAGGCAGATTTATTTTATTTTATTTTACATTTGTTTGTCGGGGATATCTGACTGGGCCAGTGTTCCTTTTTCAGTGAAGGCCCAGGGAGAAAAGCCCCATTACAAAAACACATTAAAAACAATACAAGAAATAGATAACAATCAAGAATACATAACTTTGATAAATACAGGTAATAAAAAGCTTATACATAAACAATAAAAATTGATAGAGTAATATAAAGTGGAAAAAAATAGAAACCTAACAAATAAAGTAGCATGTAATAGCTTGTGCCATCACAGAGAAATTCCTGATCAGTAGATCGATATCATAGTTTTGGTGGTAAATATTTATCAGATACGTGTACGGTATATGAACAAGAATATGGTTGATTGTTACTATGGTAGTCTTACTTGTTCTAAACAGTGATAGCTAAGGCAATATTGAGGTGAAGTACAAGAAGGAGAGAATATGATGAAAATGTAGGAAGCTTGAGATAGGTAGAGAGAAATTGGAATTCTGTGATAGAAGGGGTAGTTTGGATTTTAGAATTTAGTAAGGGAAGAGATATTTTGGTTGTAAGAATAAAGAATGACAGAATGATCGGTCTGGATTAGTGAAGGAGCAAAGCCAATTTTTGGTTAGGTGCTCCTTAAGCAGTAGTTTAAATTTGGGTGTGTTGCTAGAATTTAGTATTGTCTGAGGCATGGAATTCCAGGACTTAGATATTTGGTGGGAGAATAGCGTTACCATAACAATTATTAGATTTAGTTACTTTGAGTAGTAGTTTGTTGGAGGATCTTAGTGGCCTGCCTTTTGAGTAGGGCTGCACGAAACTCTTGAGTGCTTGACATTTGTCTGGATGGTGGAAGATGGAATGAATGAAAGTTAGTTGGTTGAGGGATAGGAGATTGGGTAGTTCAATCTAATTTAGTTTATGAAGTGCTGTGCAGTGATGTGATCTGTAAGGGAAGTTAGTAGCGAATGTTGGGATTTTGTTATAGCAGGACTCCAGTCTGTTTAAATCAGATTTTTTGAGATTAGTGAATATTGGTGAGGCATACAGAAGGGAAGAGAGTAGATGAGTCCTAGCTATGGAATGTCTAGTGGCCTCAGTTAGGTATGGCTTGACTCTGTATAGTGAGCCTAGCTTAATTTTTGATAGTTACAGCGATGTGTTTGCCAAATTTTAGATTGTTGTCAATTGTGACTCCAATGAATTTGATGTGCTGGACAGGTTCAATTTTAGTTTTACTGGCTGAGTAGAACTAAAATAAGATGGAAGAAATACTTCCAGCAGCTTCTGAATGAGGAAAACTCCACAGAAGCTGTACTGCCCCAGACACTGCCAACAATGAGAGAAGAAGAGGAGCCCACTTTAGGAGAAATAAGAACAGCACTCAGGAAAATGAAGTCAGTGAAAACAGCAGCCTCAGGTGAGTTCGCGGCAGAAATGATAAAGATGCTGGGTGAGACTGGGAAGACATTGATCCTGAGGGTTCTCATAGCACTGTGAGAGAAAGGTGTATCCCAGATGACTGGAGAATAAGGATGCTTGTACCAGTGTACAAGAACAAAAGGGACAGCTACAACTGTGGGCAGTACAGAGTATCAAACTCCTGTCACATTGCATGAAAGGTCTAGAGAGGGGGTTTGATAAATGGATACGTAGAGTAGTAGAAAGTAAGATGGGAGATGAGCAGTTTGGATTCATGTCAGGGTGCAACACAACTGACCCAATGTTTGCGATGAGACAGATAGTTGAGAAGAAGCTAGAGATGAGGAAAGAGTCCAACTAGACATTCCTAGACTTGGAGAAAGCATATGACAAGGTCACAAGAAAGCTGGTTTGGCATTCCTGAGGTGATTCAAAGTCCCAGAAACATTGGTAGAATTAGTGCAAGTTATGTACAAGGAGCCAATGACTTAAGTATGATCAGTGTTCTGTTTAACATAGGTGTTATCGGTGGGAGTGGGTGTGCATCAGGGTTTCTCTCTGAGTCCACTGCTGTTCATACTGGTGATGGACTACATTAGCTAACAGTTTGAAGGGGACAGATCAACAAAGTTGCTGTTTGCAGGTGGTGTGGCATTACAGGTAGACTTTGAGTAACAACTTCAACAAAGGATAGGGAAATGGAATGCAAAACTGAAGGCCCATGGGATGAAACTGAGTACAGATAAGACAATGGTAATGGCAGCAAATTGGGGAAATCTGAAGAAGCTGGGAACTGAGATAGAAGGGAAGATAGTGGGACAGGTAAAAAGCTTCAAGTATCTAGGAGGGGTGGTTGAAGAGAAGGGAAGTCTGAATGAAGAGGTCAAAGTTAGAATCAGAGGGGATGCAGCCAACTGACATAAAGTGTTAGGTGTAGTTATGACGGAAGAATGCCAAAGAAGCTGAAAAGTAAGGTGTACAGAATAGTGATGCAACCAGTATTACTGCACGGTACAGAAACCTGAGCAGTAAAGGCAGAGCAGATGAGGTAGCAAGAGGTGATACAAATGAAGTGTCTGAGACTGGTAGTAGAATGCACTCTGTGGAACAGACAAAGAAACAAGGACATAAGTGCAGAAGCCAAAGTAGCTGCAATTGCAGAAAAGATCAAAGAGAACAGATTACAGTGGTTTGTGCACATGAGCAGAAAAGCAGAAGACAATTTGGTAGAGAAGATTTGGAAAAGACAGGAAAAAGGTAAGAGGAAATAAGGGCATCCAGCAAAGAGGTGGGTGGACTATGTCAGAGAAGATCTGCGATAGGCATGAGTGTCGAAGAAGGTTGGAGTCTGGTAATGAATCGAGAGAAATGGCAAAAGTTAACATGATGATGAAAGACTTGTAAATATGGACACTAGGCCTATTATAGCATAAAATGAGCCGCCATTTGTTACTTTTAAATGTGTGTAGTGTTAATTTTGCACATTTGTAAATCAATTACTTATATACACATCCAATTACTAAAAAAGTTTACTTTTTTGAATCACTATGCTAATTGCCCCAGCTATAACATTGTGTACATTGCTATTTGCATATTTATTTTTTATTATGAATGCACATCTATATATTTCAAAAAGCCTTTAAATGAGCATAATTTGTAATGATTAGAATGCCATAGCATATTTTGTATTGTTTCTGTTTACATAATAAGCTTTTCCATTCCAAGTATTTGAGATGATATGTAGACATATTAATAACTGCTTATATAAAGCAGTCTCTACCAGGTAAAAACAGCTACAGGTGGATATGCTTCCAGGTTTGAATATGTGCTTTAGCTTTCAGCTTTTCCTTAAATAAAGTAATCAACCTTTAAAAAAAAGTTCTTCTAAATTTCACATGCATTCTCATTTGTTTTTAACTGATGGTATCTTTGCACTGGTTTATGTTTCTTATTTAAATGTTGGTTTGCACATGCAGGTATTTGAATGGTCTGATAATCTTTTACTTGGGTTTTAGCATAACAGCCCAGTGGGATGCTGTTAAATACAGGTTTCAGAAAGCTCTTATATTCACCTGTAAAACCCTATACTTTTTTTCTCACATGTCTGCACTTTAAAACCTACTTGTTTGGTGTTGCTGTGCATGAACTTAGTTTCATAGTTTCATAGTATAGTACTAGGCTATCTGCCCTGGGGCATTTGTAAGCCTAGCCATAGTGATGTGGCTTTTGCCACCCCATGAAGTGGTACCAAAATGTACAGAATAAATTTAGAATACTGTGCCTCTGTCTAGTAGTGACACAATGAAAGTCCCCTTATATAATAGAATTAGTTTACTGTGCCCCTGTCTAGCAGTGACACAGATGTGACCCCCGGAGTAAACTTACGATCTCCCATCCACTCATCAAGATTTCTCTTGAAAAGAGTCAGTGAGGGGCTCTGCCTAATACGAACTGGGATCTTGTTCCAAAGCATGGGAAACCTCTGGGTTATGAATCTATCCCTCCAGCATGTCCTATTCATACTTGTGCCGAGGTTTAGGTCTTTAGCTCTCGTGGTCCTGGTGGATTTGGATTTTTTGAGGTGGAGCATGTCCATCAGATCCTGATTGGACATGGCCTTGTACGTCAGGCAGAGATCACCTCTGAGCAGGCGGTATGCTACTGAATAGAGCTGAAGTTTCTTTAGTCTGGCAGAATAAGACATATGTTGGAGACCCTTGATCCTTTTGGTGAGGTACTTTTGTGGTCTCTCCAGCTGTTGCAAATGCCGGGTGAGGTACATACCAAATGGGGCATTGTACTCAATCATGGGTCTGATGAGGGAGGAATATAGGGGTACAATGACATCCTTGGATCTGGATGTGAATCCCTTCATGATGAGGTGTGCAAGGTAGAATATTTTTCTAACCACTTTGGCAACGTGGGTGTCAAATGAGAGGTCGCTGTCGACTTGGGTCCCTAGGTCTCTGATTACTTTTTACGTACTCAGTGGGTTGCTGTCTATATGATAATTTGTGGGTACTTTGTTTTTCCCAAAGGGGATGACTATACATTTTTTGGCATTTAGTTTAAGGCCGTGACTCCGGCACCAGTTGTCCGTTTCTGTGAGGCCTTTTTGTAGGATGTGTGTGTCTGCTGGTGTATCGACTATGGCACCTAGTTTGCAGTCATCTGCGAACTTTGTCAGTCACAGCCCTCCCATGTTTGCTTTAACATCTGAGAAATAAATGTCGAACAAGAGGGATCCCAGGACAGATCCCTGTGGGACACCACTTGTGACTGGCTTTGAGTCTGACATTGCTCCAGCGATTTTAACTTTATGGGTTCTGTCCTTTAGCCAGTTTGCAACCCATCTAGGGACATAAGGGTTTACTTTTAAGCTGTTGAGCTTATCTATGATGCCTGAGTGGGGTATTGTGTCGAAGGCCTTAGCCATGTCCAGGTATGCTGTATGGACTGCTTTGCCCTCATCAATGGCTCTAGTGACTGTTTCAAAAAAGTCAACTAGGTTTAAAAGGCAGGATCTGCCCTTTACAAAGCCAAACTGGGTGGGGTCAAGTGTCTGTAGGTCCCCTATGTCTCTGTTTATGAGTTCCATAATGATTCTTTCCATAGCTTTGCAGACCAGGCTGGTTAAGCTTATGAGTCGGTAGTTTCCAGGGTCTGTAGAGGCACCCCCTTTGTGGAGTGGGACCACTGTTGCTGTACGCCAGTGTTCGGGTACATATCCTGAAGTAAGGCTAAGGTTAAATAGCATTTTTATGTGTGGGTTTAGCTCCTCTTGGAGTTCACGTAACACGCAACCCGGGATACTGTCAGGTCCCATTGATGCTGTGTTTTTTGCTTTGTTTAGGGTGGTTCTCACTTGGACATCTGAGATGACAGGGAGATTACATTCAGCTGGGATAAGTATTTCTTCTTTTGGGGGTGAAGGAGGGGAGAAATTTGCACTGAACCTGTCAGCCAGAATGTTGGAAATATCTGTGGGTTCAGTGTATTTTATGTTGTTGTGAACCAACTCTGAGCATATCTGAGGGTTTCCACCCAGGTTTCTAACATAGCTGAAGAAGGCTTTGTGGTTATCTTTAGTGTCCTTAGCGATTTTTCTCTCAAAGTTGGCCTTGGATGTTTTTATGAGAGAACGTAGTTTTCTGCTAATGTTGATCAGAGATGTCTTCCCTTCATGGGATTTTGCTCTGATGTGCAGTAGCTTCCTTCTTTTGTTATACAATTTGTTTATGGCTGAGGTCCACCAGACAGGACGCTTACCTTTGGTGGAGAGGGACTTGAATTTGTTTGGGATTGCATGATCCATGCATTTTTGGAGATGTCCATAGAAAGCATTTGTGAAGGATTCATCATTGTGGGATGTGGTATCCACTGGCACAGTGGGCTTAATGGATACCATCTCAGTCTTAAGAAGAGTGAAGTCTGCTTTTGAGAAGTTTTTCACTGTCGTCTATTGTGCTGGGGGTGGAGGTGGGATATGTATATCCAGGGTGATTAGTTTGTGGTTGGATCTCACTAGTGAGGGGTATACTTCCGATGTGGAGCATTTTGTCCCCATGTTTGTGATGATCAGGTCTAGTATATTATCTCCCCTAATGGGAGAGGTGACTAGTTGTTCCAGTGCATTTGAATTTATGAATTCCAGGAACCTTTGGGCTAGGGTATTAGGGCTAGAATAATGTACCCAATCTATGTTTGGGTAGTTGAAGTCTCCCAGTATGATGGTATTTTGTGATACATTGATATCCTCCAATGTTTTCAGGAAGGCTGAGTGGGGTTCTTGAGATTGGGAGGGTGGTCTGTAACATGCTACCAGTTGTATAGCAGTTTTGCCTATGGTTAGTGGCACCTGTATGGTCTCTGATGCTTCATGTGTTGCTACTAACCTGGAGGTGTGGGTGTCCTTGATGAATATGGACACTCTCCCTCCCTTTGTGGTTTGGCCCGGGTTTTGGGGCCGAAAAGCATGATACGAGGTATAGCCTGGTAGCGCTGGGGTGCTCTCCGGAGCTTTGAACCAGGTTTCAGTTACTGCACAGACTTCGATGTTCTCCATGCTGAGGAGTGCATCAAGTGCCTGCATCTTGAGATTTAGACTTCTGGCATTGAGCAGCATTACCCTTAGTTTTTTTCCATTTTTGTTTTCTAAGGAGGTGGGTTTGTCTTTTGAGCCTTGCCTAAAAAAGGCATTATGGGGGTGGCAAGAGCCTTAGCCAATATCTGGAAGCCCAGTGGTGACAGGTGTAAGCCATCCCTTGCGAAGCAGCGTGGCTTGTCCAACATGTCATCCCAGGCAGACAGACATTGGATCCCCTTAGAATGACACCAGTACTTGAGCCAATTGTTAAAGCTGATCATCTTGTCTTTGTATTGTGGTATCATTCTTGGTGAGGGCAGGATGCTGCTCAGGGTCAGGGTCATACCAGCCTGGGCTACATAATCGGAGAGCTCCTCTATGTCTCTTTTCATGTAGTCCAGGGAGGTACGTCTCAGGTCATTCACACCAGCTTGGACAATGATGGAGTCATATTTGTACTTGCTTTGGAGTGACTTGAGTGCGTGTGTTATGTGGCGGATCCTAGCTCCTGATAGACAGCTCACAGTCACCTTCTCCTTGTTCAGCTCATATTACACAGTATGGAAACCTAATCCAGATCCCTATTATACAATTCTGCTTTTGGTATCAGAATGCCATCTTAAAAGCAATCAGAGCATAAGAGCTAAGAGGACAGTAATTTTATCCACTGATTATAAAGGTAAAATGCAGTGTATAGGAAAGTAGAGGTTATTTACTTGTTGCTTACTTTAATTTTAGATAAAAAGATTGCCAGTGACATGTCAGAGAGGAACAGTGTCTATGTCAATGTTAAGCTGTTGATCCAGAAGACCATTCGTAGCCAAGTTACAATACCCCAAATCATAGGTACTTATTGACATGACTAATTTACACCTAGTTTCATTCCCTTTCAGTGAGAGTTTGATGGGCCAACAGTGATGGCTCCAGGTTTCCTTTCTTGCTGGTGTACAACAGGGACACAGCATCTAGCTGGTGGTGCATGTAGAACATTCAAATACCAAAAAAATAAATAAATGAACAAATAAATAAATACATAAATAAATAAAGGAAAGAATGTGTGGTAATAATTCACCCACAATCCGTAACCTTCCAATTTATCTACTGGTCACCAAAACAGCCCCCCAAATCAGTTATCTTCAGACGCACTTCCACCACTGATACTGAAAATCTCAAATACAACTTAGCAACTATCAACTGGTCTCCCATTACCAACTTACAGAACCCCATCTCAGCTGCCACAGCTCTCACATATACTCTCCTTTAACTTCAGACAAATTCTTCCCTCCCACACATCACATAATCAAATGCAACAAAACATCTGGTTAACCACTGAACTGAAAGCTCTGCTCAAACAGAAAGACAATGTGAGGTCTTCTTGGGACCTGATCAAAAATAATGCTACATTTACCTCTCTATGTAACCTAGTTAAGCAAGCCATATGCAGGCACAAAATCAACTATTTCTAACACAAACAACGCAATCTGTTAGGCAAACCAAAATATTCTTGCAGGAAATACATCTTACAGGCCAGAAATCCACAGATCCCACTTTCTCCACCATCAGCATCCAGACATCTCAAGGAAAGCTCTCAGCCTCTGACTTTGTCAAGGAATTCTGCCATCTCCCTAGTACTACAACCTCTACCTTTTTCCCCAGCTCACCCAGCCCCCTCTTCTATTGTAAGAAAATCATACACAAAAGCAATTATACAAAACATACTACTGGGTGCACCTCCTAGTGCAGACCACCGTCTGCCCTGGTTCATCGCAATCTGCAAGAACTTCCTTACATCACCTCTTTTCAAGATTTATAACCTCAAAACACAATGCCAGATATATGGTCAAGTGCTTTTGTTAAACTCCTTCACAAACAGCCTCAGCCAGAGAATACCTCCCATTTCCAGCCTATCTTCATCTTCCCTACATTTGGGAAAATACTTGAAAAAACTAATCTGCAGCCAACTGTCTACTCAAATCCAGCAGTACCATCGTCTCACTCTTGTACAGCAAGGATTGTAGGCTGGCTTGCTGATTGGAGCACAATGACAACATTATAATCATTTACAGAGAACAGCTTTCTCAACATAGATAAAGGAAACCTTTTTGGAACATTCTTTGTTGACTTTACCAAAGCTTTTGATCTCATTGACCACCTCTCTTTCTCCTTCTTCACTCCCTCCAAGAAATCCAAGTTAGCAACTGCACTGTCACCTCCTTTCAAATGTATCAGCAAATAGGTATTTCATGGTCAAAATCAGCTCAGCCCTATCACGTCCAGCACCCCTTACCAAATGAGTGCCCTGGGACTCCATGCTCACTCCAATTGTTGCTTTCAATCTTTATTAAAAAATACCTTTGAAATTCCTAACATTGCTATCACTCCTTCGGGCATGGTTATCCTTCATTGAAATCCCTCACATTCAGCTATTCAAACACAGCTTCATTCTGAATTTCACTCCCTTAATTCTTGGGTTAACAATGATAATCTACTCTTCACCTCCTCCAAAACAGAAAATGTGATTTTTGGAACCTCACAAAGCAGAAAGAAAATACTAAAAATCTCAGTGTCACAGATCTCAGTGGTACCCCAATAGAAACAACCACGTCCTTTAAATACCTAGCTTTATGGGGAGACCATTTATTTGAGTTTCATAGCTGCACTGAAAACACAAGGAAAAAGTTCAACTCTCTTTTTATTCTGAAAAATATCTCCCTTTCTCTCTAGACCAACTAAAGCTCCAATAGGCAAAGGAATACTCCTTGCTTAAGCTGAACCATGGACTCTAAAGGAAACTCATCCACTCTACAGTCCATTGAAAACTGAATCTGATGATTATTTTCTAGCACCCCTCCCCCCCAAGGAACACCACTACACCACCCTCTCCAAAGACATATGGCTCCCAGGGCTTTGTGTTAATTCAAGTTTTACCCTCATAGCTTGTGTTACCAAACATTGTTCAGATTTGACCAGTGACATGATACCTGTCGATGTTGAACATCGAGTGTCAATACTGGTGAAAACCAGTTCCAGTATTTCTGAGTCATAGTTGGGACTTGAACCAGTTGGGTTATGGAGCTGGCGTTAATGAAGTCTAGAGATCTTTGGACATATTTATTTGAGGTGGTATAGGTTCCCAGTTAATGGAATAATGGAAATCTAGCAAAATAATAGTGTTAGACTTAATCAGGACAGATGTCATGTTGTTTAGATATGCTGGTAGTTGGTTATGATACTGTAGGGAGTTCTATTCTCTGTAAAAAGGATATAAACACGTCACAATGTCAGAAGAACAGGGAGGTGAAATAATTTCTTAGGAATAAAGATGTACCCCTTTCAATTACAGTCATTTTCCACACTGGGTCTGAAAGAGTTGTAGGAACAAAAACCCTGCATTGTGGGGATGTATTACTGTTCCGAAATCATATTTCAGTTACTATGCAGATATCTATAGTTTCAAGAGTTAAGAATGCCTGTAAAGAGTGTAACTTCTTGTTTAAGCTTCTAGTATTGGACAGTGCAACCTTTATATAGCATTGATTTTGACTGGGTATGTAGGCAATTTGAGGAGACTGACTTTGCCTTAAAAAGTCACTATGCGGGTGGAAAAGGTCCTGGCCAATATATGGCAGCAATGTGGAAGGGATGCAAGCCATCCCTAACAAAGCAACCAGGGTTGTTAATAATCTTCTCACAAGCTGATATATATTGGATCCCCTTAGAATAATGACAATAATTAAAGTCAGTTATCTTTTGTTTGTATTATGGTATTATTCTTGGTGATTGCAGGATATTGCTTCATATTAGTTTTATACCAATTTCAGATGAATATTCTGAGAACTCCATTATGTTCTTCTTTATATGATCCAAGGAGGTATGTCTCAAGTCATTTACTCCCACATGTGCAATGACCTTGTCATATGTGTACTTCAGATGAAAGGACTTGGGAGTCCTAGTGACACTGCAGATCCTGGAATGGAACCTGAGAGCCAGCTAACTGTCACTGTGTCTTTGCTCAGCTTGGTGAGTGTTGCATCTGTGTGTTTGACTACTGAGTCACCTAGGACTGATGATTTACCAGATATGCTATCTCGGCCATGCTGCCTTAAGGGCTATAGCCTGCCAGTTGAGTTACCCCTTCTTGTTGCTGAGTTTTCTATAGTGTCTGCCCATGTTGTTTGCCTATTAATGTGATGTCAAGTGTCCTTTTTTACCAAACCTTCATTTTAAGTACTCAGCGTAAGAAGACTGATTTGTTAGTCTAGGGTATGGTGGGCATGGCTGTGTGAAATGAGTATCAGAAATGGCTACATGCTGGGTATATTCTACGTCAATAGATATGTGCACCTCTCAGACATGGAATAGTTTAGTGGAAGAATCAAAAAGTTGTCAGTGAACATGCCGCAGGTCTTACATTGCCTCAATGTACTTATTGCTATCAGCCTGTCAGCAGACATTGAGGTAAACTATGACTTGTTGATACTTAGTGCCAGGTGAAATAGGGGCAAATAATGAGTGATAATGAAGGGAATTTGCATGAAGGATCTATATATTAGAGCACTACGATGAGTAGATTTAAAAGAAATATGGAAAAAGATTAAACTTTCTAGGAGGTGCACTGAGTACTAAGCAGGCAGGAAAATAAGAAAGGTAACATGATTTTGCAGTCTAAAGAGAGGAATGTACCAGTTTGATCTTCTAGTGCTACTATTATAAGCAGATGAGATGAGTTGAGACAGGAAAGGAGTTTTGAAAGACAATTTATAGTAAGGGGAGTCAACTCAAGTTGGTCTGGTGGACATTTAGTGTTTGGATGTATGGAATACAATAGAAGGGTAAAATTATTTACATAGATTACAAAATTGATAATTTTGTGCATACTGACAGCAGCAATGAAAGTGGAGCAGAAGAAAGAGAATTTGGTAGTCAAATTAACATTAGGGACAGACAATCACAGAAACACTGGCATTAAAGTTATACCAGGATCATTCTTGGAGGCTCAGAAAAAAGTTATCAAAATAGATATGTAACAAGGCAGATGAAATCACACACTGACACTTGTAGCAGTAACTTCCTTCTCACAAAGGCTATGTATTATAAATCTATGAGGCCTAATACCTAGCTGAACAAATTATTATAGTTAAACAACAAAATAATACACTTACAGTAAAATGCTTTAAAACAGTTCTAGCAATGGAAATATTAGAAGAGAAAAATCAGCAAATACTTTCAAACAGCTGTAAGTCAACAGTCAACAATCATAGCAGCCCTCTCTCTGGTGTTAACACCCAAAGTAGAAGTGCCAAAAAAACTACGACAAAATTTATCTAATGAGGAATTTGTAGCTTTAAGGGATTTGGAAAACAACACCAATATTATTATTAGACCCACAGATAAGGGCGGGCTAATTGTGGTATTGGATAAGGTATGGTATGATGAAAAAATGAATGCATTGCTGAGTGACAATGACTTTTATGGGAAACTGTCCATAGCACAGGTTAACACCATTATATCTGATGTGCAAGTATTGATCAAATGTTTGTTTGAAATGGGATTGATTGACGTGAAGTTATTTAATTATTTCCATAATAGTAAGCCTACTACTCCTATAATACAAGGCTTACCCAAAATACACAAACACAGATCTAATCCACCTCTTCGACCAATTGTATCAGGCAGGAATTGGTGTACTGAGTGACTATCTATTTATATAGAGAGGAATCTGAGACCAGGTTTGAATCAACTGATACATGTGCTAAGGGATACTGAACATTTCCTGAGTGACTTACATGGTTATGTCACTACTTGTAGTAATATGGACGTGTTTTTTGTTACCATGGATGTAATTTCCTTGTTTACTGTCATACCTAACACTGAAGGTATTGTAAATGTGAAATATTTTTTAAGAGAGTATACTGATTATAGTACGACAAAAAATAGAGTTATTGAGTAAACTCCTTGAAATAGTAGAAAATCCAAAAACCGAGGCTTACAGTAGACCAAATAACATCCAAACCACAGAACCAAGAAGCAGGACAGCCACCAAGTATTCGATAAAAAACAAGTTCTTTATTTCAGTTAAATGAGCCTTCAACACAAGCGCTTTCGCTCAGAAAAATTCTGAGCTTTTTCAAGTGACACCATTTTGTTCCAACAAGTGCCTTAAATCCTTTGCTAGCCTTTCATTTAATTTGAAAAACATGCTATTAATTAGCGCCTTAAAGGGACTGTTCCCTTTCATACAAAGATCCCAGCCTCCCCAGCATTAAATGCAATAATTTAAAACTAAGAAATAAACCATTATGAATATGCATCTCCTGTGCTTAGTAGACAAGGCCACTATAACCACACTAGTTTAAATAAAAACCAACATTTAAAAATGTTAAATGATTGAGGTGTGCATTATAATTTGTTCTAAAAAAACCTACGATGCAATGAATATTACTTCAATGAAAAACAAAAAACATTACATTACATTAGGGGTGTAAATTTCAAAGAAATGTTTGAAAAAAAGCAAAAAGCTAGGATGAAGGTAAAGTTACCAAGAGTGGGCACATATGGTTGCGGCGCATGCAGCCAATGTCATGCCATCCTGGATGGAAAATCTTTATACATTCCATCTAGAAGATTCAAAATCCACCTACCAGGTTTTTATACCTGTGGTACTAAAGGGGTGGTATACTTGGGTTTTTGCATCACATGCAAAAGTTTTTACATAGGGAAGACGGAAAGGGAGCTTCGCAAGCGGATTTACGAACATCTTTATGACATTCCCAAAGGAAAGGAATCCAATGCTTTCTTTAAGCACTCCCTTAGCTGTTCTAACATTAAATTGAAATTCATGGTTCTTGAACAGGTTGAGCTGGGCACCAGGGGTGGTGATTGGGAATCGACCCTGGAATATCGGGAGCTCCTATGGCAGTTAAAATTAGATGCAGGGAGACCCCCTGGGCTCAATGGCACTATTAGTATTAAACCTGTGCTGAAATTAAGGAGGGCAAGACTGTAGAAACCTGCATTTACTGTTTTAAAAGAAATCTCCATAATCAAATGTGGTTGGGTACCATCTACGTGATGTTTTCTTTAACATTGGTCCTTAGTAAACATCTTGATTCGGAAATGATTAAGAGTCTATCAACTCCTTTTATATTTTGTAATAAGAGCCCTTGAACACATCAAAATGTCTTGGAATGGTTGGCGAACTAGAGAATTTGTAACTGATATGGTCATTAAATAACAACATCCAATAAGGAAATGTATGGTTTTTAATGTAATGTTTTTTGTTTTTCATTGAAGTAATATTCATTGCATCGTAGGTTTTTTTTAGAACAAATTATAATGTACACCTCAATCATTTAACATTTTTAAATGTTGGTTTTTATTTAAACTAGTGTGGTTATAGTGGCCTTGTCTACTAAGCACAGGAGATGCATATTCATAATGGCTTATTTCTTAGTTTTAAATTATTGCATTTAATGCTGGGGAGGCTGGGATCTTTGTATGAAAGGGAACAGTCCCTTTAAGGCCCTAATTAATAGCATGTTTTTTCAAATTAAATGAAAGGCTAGCAAAGGATTTAAGGCACTTGTTGGAACAAAATGGTGTCACTTGAAAAAGCTCAGAATTTTTCTGTGTGAAAGCGCTTGTGTTGAAGGCTCATTTAACTGAAATAAAGAACTTGTTTTTTATTGACAAAAAAAAAAAAAAAAAAAAAAAAAGTGTTGAAGGCTCATTTAACTGAAATAAAGAACTTGTTTTTTATTGACTACTTGGTGGCTGTCCTGCTTCTTGGTTCTGTGGTTTGGATGTTCCTTGAAATAGTACTTGAACATAACATCTTTGTGTATGGTGCACAAGCATTCAAACAATGCAATGGCGTGGCTATGGGCAGATCTTGTGGCCGTATGGGAAACCCAACACATCTTTTAAGGGCCTTTTTGCAAACATGTCCTGTTCTATCGCAGATTTGTGAACGATATTTTTATTTTATGGCAGATTATAATACTTTCAGTACATTCATGGATTATTTGAATACACACACACATTTCCTCAGATTTACTTCACATTATTCACAGAACTCAGTAGAATTTTTGGATGTGGCGGTAATAAAAGACAGCACTGGTTTTATATACACTAAATTACACAGGAAGGACTGTCATGTCAATCATTTGTTACATAGAGATAGTTCACATCCTTTTTATGTTTTTAAAAATGTGGCTTCGAATCAGATATACAGGGCATCTAGATTAAATGCCAGAGAAGTAGATTTTTCTACGGCGGTTGATACTGTCGTTAGTAACTTAAGAGATAGAGGCTATGAGGATGAACTAATTTTTGACAGTGTAAATCGAATCATCAAGAAGAGACAAGATGAAGCTAGACCATATTTTTCATCTCGAACCAGGGTGGATGGTAGGGGCAAGAAGAGGTCTGCAGATAGGAGATTGCATTTTAAGGCAACATATACCAGTCATATTAATGATTATTTAAACATTATTAAGAAACACTGGAATGTTCTCACTACTGATGAAGGTATTTCCAGATATATTGACACAGAGCCCAAGTTTTTATTCAGCAATAATAAATCATTACGGCAGACACATGAGTATAAATTACAATTCCCGTAGTACTAGACCATGTGGCCATTGCAACTGGTGCACATATATTGACACTAGTTCCATATTTGAGCATCCAGATAATGGTAGGATGTATACATTCAAGGTGGATGCCACATGTGATACATTACACATTATATATCTGGCTTATTGCACCATTTGTAAAATGTTTTATATAGGGAAGACAGATTGTTCATTTAAAGAATGAATAAGAGAACATATTTATCACATCAATAAAGGCAATAGCATCAATGCTCTCGCGAAACATGTTTTGAACATAAATGCCATGCATAAATTTAAGTTTTGAGCTGTAGCCAGAGTGTATGAAAATGTCAGACAAGGAGATATACGTAGTACGACTGAGGATCTGGAATCAACTTGGATTGTGAGACTTAGGGGAGATGCGGGGCATGGATTCACTGAGTCCGTACCACTTGAAACCCATGTTAAAGCTGAAGTCCATTAAAAGATAGATGCATACACACATAAAGGCTCATATTTCTTTCTATATTGCATTTTTATTGGAAGTTGTTGATTTTTATTATAATAAAATATTTTTTTTCAATATTTATATATGTGTTTTATAATGAGATATGTTGTACTGTTTGTTTAAATTTGTATCATGTAACTTTTTAGAATTGTTTTAATTGATACAAAGGTGTGTACTGATTAGTGCTTCTGATACACCTGATGATGTCTGTAAGGTGAAAGCGCTTGTGTTACTTTTGGTGCACTGAAGTAAAGATTTGATCTGGAGATACCAGCCGTTTCTGTGTCTTTTTACTTTTTTATTGGACCCTAAGTAAAAGACTATAAAGCAGGAATAAATCCCTGACTGTGGACAAGGCAACCTGGGTTTGAATAATGGCTCCAGAATATGAAGTGCTGGTTGTGTGGGATAAGCATGTCCATCCTGGGGGGGTGGAGGGGAGGGTACATGTCTGGGGTACACAAAGCTTTTTGATTTCACTGCTGGTGGTGAGAAATAACTGCCATGTGTTGCCATGGGTGGATGGGGTCTTCTGCGGTCATCTGTCTTTTCCATGTGTCATGTTCATTGCTGACATTCATTGTACAAACTGTCCTTACAGCCCTCAGAGCACTGCTGGAAATGTGCAAGGAATGGGGTTTTAAAAATAAGAAATGCCCCATGGAGCAGTATGACTCTGTCCTGGACTAGCTCAATCTCTTTTCTGGCCACAATTCTAATGTGAATAATGTCCAGGAGAATTAGGGTGAGGGTTAGATAGTCCCAACAAATGAAGAGAGGCACTGTGGTCAGCTGATGTTCAGCTCCATGGAGAAAAAATATTGAGCAAAATGAAGAGCAAATTTAAATATAAAATGAAGATATTTCTGTTGCTTGGAGAATAGGAAGGAAAGCTGCCACCCACCCACCCACCACTCTAATATAACTAGTGACTTTTTTAAATCCTGCCCTCCTTTAAATCCTCTCAAATATGTTTTTGCATTGCGGTATTCTGGCAGCTTAAAAGTATTTGTTTTTACCCCTTTTATTATATGAAAGTAACTGGACATTAGTAACTGTGCCAGTAGGTAGAGGGATGATGCTTACCTAACACAATTTCTGGCTGGCTGGACATTAAAAAGCACAGTCTACTTGATTGATTCTAGTGAGACTTTTTATGCTTCCTATGGATACCAGTTCCAATGAGTCTCTCTAAAGTTCATTTTCATTTTACCCTTCACCCTCCCTCCTTTCCTACCCATCCCACGGAATTTCTTCATTAATAGACGACTATACAGACTTCCTGTAATTATCTAGTTTAAGTGCACTAGCAATCTCTACCTCAAACACATATAACCACTTTTGTTTCCCATATTAATACATTCCTAAACATCAATCATTTATCTGCAATAATCATTTCCTAGCCTAGGCTTACATAAACATTCCCTTAATGAGAAATATCCCTCACTCCTACCTCCAGAAAATTAATTCAAATCTAACTACTTATCCTTATCATTTCATTGATCATACCTCTTTCTTATTTCCAGTAAATCACATTGAGAGCATTAATGTAACACCTAAACACACTCATTGTCCTACTCAGTTTGCTTCTACTTCAGCTTTTAGTGGCAGTAATGGTAACTTCCTTTGTCTAAGACATTGCTTCGACAGGCCACTACTTCAGCTTTTAGTGGCAATAATGGCAACTTCCTTTGTCTAAGACATTGCTTCAACAGGCCACTACTTCAGCTTTTAGTGGCAGCAATGGCAACTTCCTTTGCCTAAGACATTGCTTCGATAGGCCAGTATTTCAGCTTTTAGTGGCAGTAATGACAACTTCCTTTGTCTAAGACATTGCTTCGACAGGCCACTACTTCAGCTTTTGGCAGCAGCTCTTAAACCTTCCTTCTAAACTTTCATGGCAGCTAAGGTTCTTCATTGTTTAAATACTCTTCCTATAACTTCTTCCTTGGTGGCTGCCATGGGCTTTCCCTGTCTTATGTATGGCAGATGACTCAAAGTATTAAAGAGCTGTTAACAAGCTTGCTTCTCGTGGTCCATTGACCTAGGGATTGATTCCCTCAGCCTCCATTACCTAACTGTGTGACTCTGATCAAGTCACTTAACCAGACAGCACTGTCACGCTGAGTCAGAAAAAGGTCCATGGAGATCAGCACACTGACCTGGTAAACAAATATAAAAATAAAACCCAAAAAGTCACAGTGCCACCTGGTGGCAGCAAACCAAACCTTAATCATTGCTTTTAGCTTTTGGTGGTGACAAAGGCTCTTATTTTTTATTATATTGCTTTGCTGTCGTCTTACTACTTTTACATTATTGTTTTTGGTGGCAGCAAGAAAATACATTCTTTCTCTCCACAAGATTTTCATCCTCTTACTTATTCATTTCTCTCTCTTTTATTGTGTCAACCTTTACACCTACCTGACCATAATCACATAGAAGACAGACTATTAAGGCCATGTACTATCAATGACCCTCATTTCTTCTGTCTACAACATTTTCATCTTTTTACTTATATTACACAAAAAGACTCAAAGTGTAATCATTTTACTGGTCAGTGAGTTCATTAGTTACTTTTCTGTTTTTTCTGTGCTACTATAAATTTTGTGCATTTGCATGGGTTAGTAGTGCTTTTACAATAGTATAAACACCTAGAAAGCAAACTTTCCTGTAGAATGCTCCATAAAACTGTACCAACACACACCAAATATCATGCATACCAACAAGCTTAGAGCACCTAGCTGGGCATCGAGTGGCAATACCTGCAGGTTTAGTAGAATTCAGTTATTGTGTAAACATTAAAATTAGTAGAATTTAGAACTGTTTAGCATAATTAGCCTCAGTAAAGTACCCTTATTAGTCTGCACCAACAAAGCACCCTTAATAGCCTTCTAACCCCAATACACCACCCCACTGTAGCTTACCTGTCAAAGGACTGGTCTGTATGGATATGCAATTTCCTATCTTCGCTATAGCCAGCTTAGTGGATAGGGCATCTTGAGACAATGTAGCAATTATTTCATGTTTACCGACAACCACGTAATCCTTAAAGAAGCAGACACAGTATACAAGAGGTGTACTTGCACAATGACACTGGAAGCTAAAATCTGTCATACAAGACCACATCACGTTGTCAAAAGCCACTCAAGCAATACCCGTGTCACATAACACAGAACACACACATACACTAATGTATGCTGAGGCACTTAAAAACAATCTTCCTAAACAATAAAGATCACCTTGACTGCCCATTGTCAAAGCTATGCCTCAGCAAGTGCAAAGGTACTCAGAAAAAGCAACACTTAAAGAAAGACAGTAAGAGAGAATTCATATTACTCCAATATGTTTTAAGTTTTATACAACTGTAAAACATATGCTGCCAGTCAGCTTTAACATTTAGTTTACATCTCCAGCATCCTATATCCTTATATCATATATATATATATATATATATATATATATATATATATGGTTTACTATTGAAATGTCGAATGGCACTACATCGACTGTACTATAGTCGAACATGGAAGTTTGAAAATAGTAATGTCGACGTAAAAAAAACAATCTAGGAATGGTTTTAACATGGGTCGAGGTAGGTGTTCAGTATTATTCGGAACTGCAAACATCTCCCCTACCTCGACCCATGTTAAAACACAGTCCTAGATTGTTTTTTTGTCGTAGACATTACTATTTTTGAACTTCCGTGTTCGATTGCAGTACAGTCGATGTAGTGCCATTCGACATTTCAATAGTAAACCTATATATATATATATATATATATATATATATATATATATATATATATATGTGTGTGTGTGTGTGTGTGTGTGTATATGAGATGATATGAGAGATATATCTCATCATAGGATATATCATATATTCCATCAATTTAGCTTTGTGATAAAGATTCTATGTAAGAACTTCCAAGAGAATATCCTCCACCTTAGTAATGAAGTTGTTTGTTTTGAACATTGGAGTATCAGTTTTTTTATCATCTTCACTTGGGGAGTTATTATCAACAAGTCTAAAACAATCCCAATAACTTTCTCTGTGACATACTGTTGATTTCTTACGTACCTTATATATTTTAGATAGAAATCCCTTTCCAATTATAGCCAGTAAAAGAATGGACACCACAGCTTCCAAAGCAAGGTTTATTACCTGCGCAGTCATTTTGACTCAGCACAGCTCCAACAAACTGGATAAAAACAGTCACAATAGCTAACAGAAAAAACAGCGGAAGAAGTAAAATCCACAAAGCACAAGTACAATACTCCACAATTGTGATAAAATCCACAAAGCAAGTACAATACTCCACAATTGTGATAAAATCCACAAAGCACAAGTAGAACACTGCACAATTGTGATAAAATCCACAAGGCACAAGTATAATGTTAAGCGCTTTCACCTAACTGAATGTCAGGCTTCCTCAGAACAATTATTACACTTTCTAAGTCCTGTTTATATAGGTGTACCCATTCAAATGAACCAATGGTAGTACTGTCAATTAACTTCAACATGAATTTAAAAAGACACATACCTTTCCAATTATAGTCTGGTGCATTAGAATAATGAGTAAATCAATGAATGTGGGGAAAGAATTTCTAAGTATTAGTTGCATTAGATTAATCTTATGTTCAACTAATTGTCTACAATCTTGAATTTCTAACCATGTCTTTGCTTAACTCAAATTTATTAATACACCTATACTCACTTGTGTCACAAAAATAAAATACCCTCTTTTATGGAATCTTAACATTAGCAAGAAAAGTCATCACCAAGAACTACAAGAATCAGGCGACTCCTATTATGAAGTAATTTGTACACTTGGCAACTGAAGTTTGTCATCTTGAACTTATCAAGAAAAGAACATCTAGAATCACCTCTTCATATAATATGTGGTTAAAATTCAAAGAACTGCTGGGTAAATAGACTTTAACTAATAATTACTCTTTTCACATTTCTTTTTCTGTTTAAAAAGCTTTTTTAATAGTAGACACCATTGTAAATAGTTATTTTAATTGTTTATTCTTGTTCTTTTAGATATGTATATTTGCTTTATAATATTTCTATTATCATATATTAATGTTTTGTTGTTAAAATTTTCAATAAAAACGACTGAGAAAAAAAAAAAGAAAAACAATACTTAACACCACACATGCTGTCATTCTCAGTGGAGCCCCAACCACTAAGACCCTAAGGCAAGCAAACGCACTTCCCAGGACTCTCATCATAGGAACTCCATTGTAAAATATACTGATGCCCCTCTAACCTGGCTGAACAAGGAAAAGATAACTGTTAGTTGCTTATCTGGAGCCAAGATATGCCAAATCATGCATACACTCAGGTCATTACAACACAGGTATCAGAATGATTCTATCATAGTCCATGTAGGTGTAAATTACCTGAGATGTACTCCTCTGGACTATATGAAGAGAGACATTCTGGAGCTTTCTGACTATTTGTCTCTGGCTGGTATGAGCCAGAGCAGCATATTATCATCAGTGAGGATGATGCCACAATATGAGCAAAAAATGACTGATTTCAAACAACTGGCTGTCTTTCTGGTGATGTCATTCTAAGCGGATCAAATATTTGTTCGCCTGTGAGGATATGGTTGACATACCACATTGCTTTGCCAAGGATGGCCTGCACCTTTCCCCTCTAGGCTTTTGAATACAGGCTAAAACTTTATCCACCCCATAGTGTCTTTTTAGGTAATGCCAAATTGAGAAACCTACTAACATAACAAAATAAATTCAATTGAACCTCAAGGTGTTACTGCTCAATGCTAGGAGCCTAAATAAAAAAACTACATTCCATCCAAGCCCTCCTCACACTCAAGGATAAAGACATTTGTGCAGTTACTGATACATGGTACAAAGTAGCTGAGAGTACCCCAGCAGTGCAAGATTTCAGTGCCTCCCATACTTTTTGACAAGTAGCTGCACAGCTAAAGCCTAAAGGGGGAGGTGTCTCAATATACTGTACATCAACACCAAGCATGTCTCAAGGATGGTCAAACAGAATGATATGCTGGAGTTCCTCCACAGGCAGATCAATGTAGACAAAATCCTGTACCATATCCTAGCCAGCTACAGGTCACCCTCCATGTCCCATGAAGCTCACAATGCATACTTGGAACTACTGTAGACACTTACCATCCAACCTAACACCCTATTCATGGGAGTCTTTAATTAGCTGTCTAGCAACTGGAAATCCTACACAGTCTCAAATCTACAGGCACAGAAAATGCTGGATTTTGAAAATACAAACACGCTTGACCAAATAGTGAATGTGCCCAGTAGAGGTTACAACATACTGGAACTTGTGCTCGCAAATATGGGAGAATGCTGCACCCAGTCTTTTCTTGCCTGGTAACTTCTGACTGTATAGCTGCTCCTTCCAAATCAAAATCCACAGCATAATCCCATTAAAACTAGTAATGGTTAGGAACAATTTCAAGGCAAATTATGTTTTATTATGTAATGGTTTGCCAAATTCCGTTCCCCTCCAACCCCCTAGAATACAGTAGTATATGCTGAATTGCTCTCAGAAACTTTGTACAACCATGTCAATGGCTGCAAAGAAGCTGTTGTACCTACCAGAAGTAAGCCCAGGACTAGCCCCAAAAACAAACCACCATGATGGCATCCCAAATTAAACAGGATATACAACAAAAGGAAATAAATATGAGAAAATCAAGAAGGATAATACCCATAAAGATAAAAATGTTCTCAACAAACTAAATAGGCAACTAAGAGGGCTAATTAGGTCACCCAGTAGGAAGAAAACTAACAAAATTTCCCCTTTAGAAGGGGTAAGGGACACCGGGGGGGCAGAAAGCACAGAAAGAGTGGTCACTCCGGTCTCCCTTCAAGGCCTTTTGGACAACTTCCTGAAATAGGAGACCTATCAGGATCTACTCAGAATGTGTTGAATTTATCTAAGACTATATTAACGGATGAGCAGGTTGCACTCTTGAATAAGGGTTTGAACTATATTCCTTCTTTTTTCAGTCAAGAATACCACATAGTACAGGATTTACAGGACTTTTGTAGGATGTTAAACCTTAGGTTGTTTTTTGAGGATAACAGGTCAGAACCGTCTGAGGACTTCCGTTTTGGCAAGTCTTCTTTTCAACCTCCTATGAGTAAACATGTATCTATTTTCATGGACTCCATTTTGAGGGATATTCATTTTCAAAACATGGGACATATTATGCTGGCTAGCAATCTATCTGATGATGATAGGACAGCTTTGAACACCTTGTGTGACAATAAAGACATAGTTATTGTCCCTGCTGATAAGGGAGGTGCAGTTGTGGTTTGGAACACTGCGGATTACATTCATGAAGGGTTAACTCAATTGTCAGATACTAAGTGCTATATGTACATGTCCATAGATCCCACACCAGTATTTAAGGATGAGATTGACGCCTTTTTGCAGTTGGCCTTTGAGGAAGGTATCATTAATAAGAAATGCTTGGATTCCCTTATGGTGTCGGAACCGTCTAAACAGATACTATATCTTTTACCCAAAATCCACAAGTCTTTGGAAAAACCACCGGGTAGACCAATAGTATCGGGAATAGGCTCTCTGACTGAACCCCTATCGGCTTTCCTCACCAAATATCTTAAACCTCTGTTGGGACATATTAGATCAAGATTGCAGGACACTACACAGTTTCTACAGCTAATTAGGGAAACCCAATTGGAATCTGAATGGTACTTATGTACTTTGGATGTAAAATCACTATATACAAGTATACCCCACTGGGCGGGTCTCCAATCTTTACAATATTGGTTGGAAAGGGTAAACCTATATTCACCGGGATTCAACACCCTTTTGATATGTATGTCCGAACATGTGTTAAATAAGAATGTTCTGTACTTCCAGGGCCAATGTTATTGGCAGCTTCAAGGAACAGCTATGGGGGCATCTTTTGCCCCGATATATGCTGACCTTTTCATGGCTTATGTTGAGGAATTTATGATCTATGATACATCACATAATATCTTTCAGGTGGAAATGGATATTTGGAGACGTTACCTGGACGACTGCTGGTTGGTGTGGCGGGCTGATGTAGGATACTTGCGGGAATTTGTTGAATATCTTAATGACAATGTCTGGGGACTTGAATTTTCGGTGACATATGACAAAAATTCTATTAACTTTTTGGATGTCACGGTATACAGGAACCCAGACAATACTTTGTCTACGAGGGTTTTCCGCAAGTACCCGCAATATAACACCTTGTTACATGCATCAAGTTTACATCCCCGTCACACAATCAGGAGTATTCCAATATCCCAGTTTATACGTATCAAACGTCTCAGTTCCAACATGGAGGAATATCAATTGGCCAGCAGGGATCTCAGTCAGAGGTTTATTAACAGGGGATATGATAGATTTGATATTGTGTCGGCTCAGAGCAGAGCTAATCGTCTTGTGAGGGATGACTTATTACAATATCAGAATAAGAATAAAAATCAATCCTCTTGTAATACATGTGTTAGGTTCATCACCACTTATGGCAGAAACATTAATATGATTAGAAACATTATTAATAAACATTGGAACATTTTATTGGCCAATGACAAGCTGCGAAGTTTTGGGACCCGTTGTCTTTTCTCATATAAACGTGGTAAGACCTTAGGCTCTTATTTTTCACATTTTAAACATATGGCAAGTGGGGGGACTATCCACAAACAACTGACACTTCATGGTGATGAACTTATTGGGTCATTCCCTTGTGGCCATTGTGGTTCCTGTCAACATATGTTGAAATCCAAAGTTTACCAGTCGTAATACTAGTAAAGTTTTTGACATTAAGATCTTTGGAAACTGCAGTAGCGACTGGGTGGTGTACCTGGCTTCATGTTACTGTGGGGGATTTTATGTTGGACAAACTTCCAGAGCCTTGAGGTTTAGAATGAACGAACATCGCAGTGATATAAAAAACCATAAGGAGACCAGTGCCCTATATCAACACACATTAAAACATCCTCAAGCTAGGTTTACTTTTATGGTCATTGACCGTATTTCTGGAGACAGAACAAACAAACAAGGTTGGCATGGGCTACTGCACCAAAAAGAGAAACATTGGATTATTACACTGGGGGCGTTATTTCACCCGGGACTGAATGATCATTTATAGGGAATATGTTGAGTTTGTATTGGTACATTGAACAATAGGACATTAAGTGGTGGATTTCTATTTGTCTCTTATCTATATGTCTTCAAGCATATGGATTATGAATGTCAAAATACTCTGGTTCAATACTGAACAGGGTGTTTAGATATTGGGCCATATGGGCTATCCTGTAATACTATGTATGATATGGGCGGTGGCTGAATGTAGTCAAGAAAAAATTTCTTTTCTTGTGGGAGCACGAATGAGGGGTACCTAATTTGCTAGCCAGGTGACTGAGCATTTATATATGTTAGCTTAACGTCATTTGAAACTAGATGCATTGTCCCTTTTTTGATTTGGAAGTTTAGCCTCATGTTGAGGGTCTTACTCATACTATTGACGGTTGGTTATATCGTCTTATTTTGTGTAATACTTGTTATTCCACTGCATATATATATATACACTTGCGTATATGTAATTCAACTTCCAAATATTTTCCCTTTTTTGATACAGAATGTCTGTGCCCTTTCCATATATGTACTGGATATACAATAGCTTTAATCTCTATTTTGAAGAAATGTGCAAGCCTTTATGTTTAGGCTGTTATCTTCATTATTGTCGATCTAATTTTTACATTGTGCTTCATGTTTACTATTTGTTTTGTCCATTACAAATCTATATTTATATACATATGTAGGTATATACAACTTAACCTGTTAAACATATGCTCCTTATGATATAGCATGCCTGAGTCCTTTTGAACATCTATACTTGATATGTATTAGCAATGGGGTCTTTAACTCAGAACTGCTCAACAGCACGTGATAGTGTTTTATCCAATATGGGATGACAAAATTAGATTACAAGTATGAATACATTGCCAGATGGACATGTTAGAATATACTACTAATAATTTGCCTAATTTCATGTATGTATTTGGTGATCATTTCTCTTGTTATGGACGGATATACAATAGCTTTAATGTCTATTTTGAAGAAATGTGCAAGCCTTTATGTTCAGGCTGTTATCTTCATTATTGTTGATCTACTTTGTGCTCTATGTTGATTATTTGTTTTGCCCACTACAAATCTATATATATATACACTTGTTTATATATATAACTCAACCGGTCAAACCTATGCTCCCTTATGACATAGCATGTTTGAGTCCTTTTGAACATTAGTATTTGATATTTTTATCTATGGTGTCTCTAACTAAGAACTGCTCAACAGCACGTGATAGTGGTTTAGCCAATATGGGATTATAAAATCAGATTACAAGTATGAATACATTGCCAGATGGACATGTTAGAATATATTAATAATTTGCCTAATTTCATGTATTTACTTGGTGGTTATTTTTCCTGTTTGGATGGACCTCACCAGAGTATTTATACTAATCTTCATTGTACATGTATATGATATACTTTAAGTGCCTCAAAACATGTTTTACAAATATGTTTTAAATTTATCAATATTCATGAGCTCAACCTTTTGATTGGCTCTTGATATGTACTTAAATGATGATTCAAATGAACCTGACTATACTGTTTTACACTGAAGAAGGCTGTTGGCCGAAACTAGTTTGTTATATTCATCAGTAATTAATAAATCTATTGAACTCTGTGCTGCCTTGCTGGTCTATTTGGAGCTCTCAACTTGGTTTGGACCGTGCATCCCCTCGTGCATAGGACTTGGTTTACTCTGTCTTTCTGGTGATGTCATTCTAAGCGGATCAAATATTTGTTCGCCTGTGAGGATATGGTTGACATACCACATTGCTTTGCCAAGGATGGCCTGCACCTTTCCCCTCTAGGCTTTTGAATACAGGCTAAAACTTTATCCACCCCATAGTGTCTTTTTAGGTAATGCCAAATTGAGAAACCTACTAACATAACAAAATAAATTAAATTGAACCTCAAGGTGTTACTGCTCAATGCTAGGAGCCTAAATAAAAAAACTACATTCCATCCAAGCCCTCCTCACACTCAAGGATAAAGACATTTGTGCAGTTACTGATACATGGTACAAAGTAGCTGAGAGTACCCCAGCAGTGCAAGATTTCAGTGCCTCCCATACTTTTTGACAAGTAGCTGCACAACTAAAGCCTAAAGGGGGAGGTGTCTCAATATACTGTACATCAACACCAAGCATGTCTCTAGGATGGTCAAACAGAATGATATGCTGGAGTTCCTCCACAGGCAGATCAATGTAGACAAAATCCTGTACCATATCCTAGCCAGCTACAGGTCACCCTCCATGTCCCATGAAGCTCACAATGCATACTTGGAACTACTGTAGACACTTACCATCCAACCTAACACCCTATTCATGGGAGTCTTTAATTAGCTGTCTAGCAACTGGAAATCCTACACAGTCTCAAATCTACAGGCACAGAAAATGCTGGATTTTGAAAATACAAACACGCTTGACCAAATAGTGAATGTGCCCAGTAGAGGTTACAACATACTGGAACTTGTGCTCACAAATATGGGAGAATGCTGCACCCAGTCTTTTCTTGCCTGGTAACTTCTGACTGTATAGCTGCTCCTTCCAAATCAAAATCCACAGCATAATCCCATTAAAACCAGTAATGGTTAGGAACAATTTCAAGGCAAATTATGTTTTATTATGTAATGGTTTGCCAAATTCCGTTCCCCTCCAACCCCCTAGAATACAGTAGTATATGCTGAATTGCTCTCAGAAACTTTGTACAACCATGTCAATGGCTGCAAAGAAGCTGTTGTACCTACCAGAAGTAAGCCCAGGACTAGCCCCAAAAACAAACCACCATGATGGCATCCCAAATTAAACAGGATATACAACAAAAGGAAATAAATATGAGAAAATCAAGAAGGATAATACCCATAAAGATAAAAATGTTCTCAACAAACTAAATAGGCAACTAAGAGGGCTAATTAGGTCAAGCAATTCCAACTCTGAGGTTAAGATTTCCTCACAAAATGAAAGACAACTATTAAGACCTTCTTCAGCTGTGTCAGAAACCTGAAGGGCAGCACACAGCAATATACTGAACTGGTGGTTAATGGTGTCACATCCAGGGAGTCTAGTGATATAGCAAATCTGTTAGTGGACAAGTTAATTTCCAACATTACTCCCCACTAACCTTCAACCAACTCCAAAAAATACATTCAAACATAACCTCTCCAATTATAACTAGGGAGCATGTACAGGTTGCACTTGCTAAAGCCAAGAACATGGCCTCAATGGGCCTCAAAAACATCTCAAGATGCCTCCTGAACAGTCTAAAATATGACTTAGTACCTTCACTAGATCCTGGATACTACAGACCCATTAGTCTGACTAGTCTTATTTGCAAAATCATGTGAATAAGTTGCATGGAAATTATCAGTAAGAACATTGGAGACCTCCAGACACTGGACCATCCCAATTTGGCTTTGTCAAAGGAAGTTTATGCTTACTAAACCTAGTGGACATCTTTTAAAAGGTACATAAGGGAATGGATGAGGAGAAAATGGTGCATACTCTCTACTTAGATCTGGCTAAAGCATTCGATACAATATCCGACTTGGGCATTGTCAACAAACTTTTGGAACTAAGTATCAACCCCATGAAAACCCACTGGATAACTAGCTGGCTCACTGATAGAATCAATGAAGCTTCCTCCACAAAGAGGCTGGTCACCAGTAGAGTCCCAGGGCTCTGTGCTAGGTTCACTCCTCTTTGGCATCTACTTCTCAGATGTCAAAGCCAATGTCAAAGGCCTCTGGCTAACCAAGTTTGCAGATGATTGCAAACTGGGAGAAGTCATTAACCCACCTTTGCACCGTACGCTAACTATTTTGACCAAGTATTTGACAACTATTTTGTGTGAGTTAGATATAAGAAACTTATCGAACAATAAATACTGGACCTCTAAATATGACAACATGAACAAAAATGAACATGAACTTCTTAATTTCTTGAACAACCATGGTGTTAGGATAATGAAGCCAGATAAGGGGGTGGCTGGGTTTTTATGGACAGGACGGTTTATAGAGATAGGATATTTAAGATCTTAATGTCTGATAGTTATGAATCAGTCTCTAAAAATGAGGTTTTTGGAGCATATCAGAAAATTAGATCTCCCTTAAATGACCTGTTTATTGATGGTCAAATCAACCTGAATTTATGTAATTATTTGAATATGACTTCCCCTTTAATCCCGGTTATATTCGGTTATTTTCCGAAAATCCATAAAGACCTATATGATCCACTGCTGCACCCTATAGTGGACGGTAGAAATTCAATTAAGTACGCTTGTGCTAAATTTGTAGATAACAAATTAAAAGAATTTTTGGTGGATGAACCTCAGATATGTAGAGATTCTTGGCCCTTCCTGGAGTGCATTAATGGCCTGCATTCTAAAACCAATAATTATGAGGGACTTATATGCAGTGATTCCACATGACTTTGGCATTCAATGTGTGATGGAATTTTTAGTAGGTAAAAGGGCCCAAAGTGATGATATTATTTTGGTTGAGGAATTATTGGATATTATTTTAACCAATAATTTTATTTTCTTCAAAGGCCAGTATATTTTACAGAAGAATGGAATTGCGATGTGTTCCCATATGGTGCTAGTTTTGCCAACATAGTTATGGCCTTTTGGGAGCATGAGTATTTGCTTAAAAATCCAGTTTGGAGTGACCAGATTTATTATTATACTCAGTACCTAAATGACATCTTCATTATTTTTAAAGGTGACCTGGAAGTAACTAAAAACTTTCTAGACTACCTGAATGGCTCTACACACATTTTGGAACTTACTTTCCAATTTCATTTGGAAATTATTTCTTTTTTAGATGTCAAACTATGGAAGGATAGTCTGAATTCTAGATACGTATCTAAGATTTACAGAAAGAATGTTGTGTTGTGTCTTTCGGCTTTTCCCGATTAGGGGTCACCACAGAGGAACTCCGGTCCGCTAATGATTGGCAGTATATTTTTACTTGCCGAGTTGCCGGCCCTGACGCACAACCTTCAATGAAGGTACACCCATTCACGCATGTCTCCACACAGAAGACACTCTAACTGAGAATTGAACAGGACAACGTTTTACTGTGAGGCAACAACGCTACCGCAGCACCACCACTGCAGTACGATTTACAGAAAGAATACTTATTTTAATTCTTTCTTACATTTTAGAAGCTCTCATCCTCTTTACCAAAAGAGATCAGTAGTAAAAGGCCAGTTAGTTAGAGCAGTAAGAACTATCTCTTTGGATGACAAATTTGAGCTTGAATGTAAGAATTTGAGAGGTATTTTTAAAAAGAGATGGTATCCCTTGTTGATGTTAGATCACCTGAGTAATGAGGTATACGACAAGAGAATTAGTGGTCACTTTACTCCTATCTTGAACCCTATGAATTTGGCCACTACATTATGTGTTTCTGGTGACCAGGTTTAAGTCTATTAGATATAGCTTGAGTTTTATTACACCTTTCAGTCAGGATTCCGACAGTTTAAGGAACATTTTTTTAAAAAAATTGGACATTCCTACTGAATGATATCTCGATTAAAGCTAAAATTAGTGAACAACCTTGTTGCGTTTATAAGAGGGGTAATAACGTTAAGAATATTTTGGAACATAATGAGACCCCTTTGGTGATAAATTCAGGCATGTTTAAATGTGAAGCGTGCTGCTTTTGTAAATATATAGATATTGGTAGCACTTTTCAAGTTGCAGGTAGGAAGTATAATATTAAGTGTAGATTCAACTGTAACTCCAAAGGGGTTACATATTTAGCTACTTGCCAAATTTGTAAATTTTTTTACGTGGAAAAACAGAATGTAAGTTTAGGGAGTGTTTGCATGAACATGTTTATAGTATTAATAAAATGAACTTGCATAATGCTTTGGCTAAACACATTTCTTTCAACCCAGACCATTTATTTAAATTTAAAATTATTGACCAGGTTGTAAAAGATCAAAGAGGTGGTTCCTGGGTTCTCAAACTGGAGGAAAATGAATTACTGTGGCAAGTCAGACTAAATGCATATACTTTTCCAGGCTTGAATGATTTTTGTTCTATCCAATGTGTGCTTAAAATGAAGACCTTAGAGAGATAAATGTGAGTCCTTTAACTAATTTTGGTACTAGTTCTGCTTTTTTAAATGTATGTTTTTAAAGTATTTTTTTTATATATATAACTTTTATATACGTAAATTTGTTTGTAATTAGTAATATAACTTTAAGGGGCTGATTGTCATAATCGTGTGAGTTTTTTGAGACCCTTATTTAAACTTGCAAGCACTTTTTATAGTATTGTCTGAGGAAGTTCAAAAATAAGGTTTGGATGAAAGCACTTACAATAAAATCCTTTAGTGATTTTACTGTGTTCTTTCAACTTTACCCTTATTTTGTGGCTTCTTCAGCTATGTCAGAAACCTCAAGGGCAGCACACAGCAATGTACTGAACTGGTGGTTAGTGGTGTCACATCCACAGAGTCTAGTGATTTAGAGAATATGTTAGCGGACAAGTTAATTTCCAACTTTACTCCCCGTTAACCCTCAACCATCTCCAACTATAACTAGGGAGCATGTACTGGCTGCACCTGCTAAAGCCAAGAACATGGCCTCAGTGGGCCTCGATAACATCTCAAGATGCCTTCTGAACAGTCTAAAATATGATATAGTACCTTCAATAGATTCTGGATACTACAGACCCATTAGTCTGACAAGTCTTATTTTCAAAGCCATAGGAATACTTATGAAAATTATCAACAAGGATATTGGAGACCTCCAGACATTGGATCCATCCCAGTTTGGCTTTGTCAAAGGAAGTTTATGCTTACTGAACCTTGAGGACATCTTTGAAAAGGTCAGTAAGGGAATGGATGAGGAGAAAATGGTGCATACTGTCTACTTAGATCTGGCTAAAGCATTTGATGCAATACCCCACTCAGGCATTGTCAACAGACTTTTTGAACTAAGTATAAACCCCATGAAAACATACTGTATAACTAGCTGGCTCACTGATAGGATCCAGGAGGTTAGAATCAGTGAAGCTACATCCACAAAGAGGCCGATCACCAGTTAAGTCCCAGAAGTCTGTGCTAGGTTCACTCCTCTTTGACATTTACATCTCGGATGTCAGAGCTAATGTCAAAGGCCTCTGGCTAACTAAGTTTGCAGATTATCGCAAACTGGGAGAAGTCATTGAATTCCCCCAAGATGGGAACACCCTTCAGGAAAGGTCTAACACAGACAAACACTTGCTATCACATCCACGGTGTAGAACTCATTGCCAAGAAATGCATTATAGTACCTTTAGAGAATTTGACTACCCCAGGTAACTAGGTCATCAAACACCCCTAAAAATTGATTCACTAGTCAGTTATCTGGGAACTCATGTAGATACTAATGTAGCCTTCGACCAACATGTGTACAAGGTAGTAAGAAACTCTTTATGTTTCTCAACTAATAAGCAAGGACATGTCATCTAGGTTCAGAGAGGTCATCATACCACTGTATTTGGTGCTCATCAGACTCATCATAGAGTATAATGTCCCCTTCAGTAGGTACCTGACCAGAAACATGCAGCAACTGCACTGTCCACAAAGGTTCCTTACCAAAAGAATACAGGAAGTAAACACTCTGTCCTACAGTGATCACCTCAAAGCCCTGTGTCTTTACTTGGTATCATGCAGACTTCTGAAAGGTAATCTTTTGCACATCTGCAAAACATACAGCATCAGAACCACAAGATTAAAAGACCTACATTTTGCTTGTGACATAAATAGGACATGTTGGAGAGACAGATATGTTTCTCTGAGAATTCCCATTCACTGGAACAGGCTCTCCATCCATGTGAAGCAGAGTTCCTCCCTATCCCCATTTAAGGGCAAATTCGACCAATGGCTTGGTAATCAGAAATTCACCCCTGGTCTGGTGCCTATGTCTCTAATAGACAGAGACAGTCAGTAAATAACCCCCTATATAAATCAAATGTTGTGTGTCACATTTGAGTTGCATAGCTAGGCTTATCAGGGCCCCAGTGGTCCTTATCCTAGCATGTACCTATGCACCTATGTACATATGAACATATGAACCTGTGAACTTCAGTTGTTCAAATCTCCATTTGTTAAACTCTGCCACCCTAAGTAAACATTGCATTGAATAGTACCTTAAGCTTATTCACTTTCACTATGCCTAAATCTTTTTCAGTCTTATTCCGCTCATTTATACCTAAACGTTATTTAATATGTCACAATTAAGTCAATCTCAATGTTCATCATATTGATCAATGCTGTAGTAGTCTTAGCTATATGGGTTATATCCTGCCAATTATAAAACATCCAGCCAGCTCCAAAGCTTCAGTGCACCTCCCATATGCCCAAACCATTAATCAGCTCAAGCTGTGAAAACTAAAATGACAGGCTTGGGAGCAAAGTCCCCTGCCAATGAAGAGAGTGTTCTTCTGTGGGCGTTTGATGATTGAAGATCGACTTGTACTGTTTTTTTGCTGGGCAGATAAGTTCCCTTTGGGAGTACAAAAACCTTCCACATTATAACAATTGTTGTTTTATTGTACATTCCAATTCAGGAAACTTATTTTTAAGCTTAGGAGTGTATGTTTAATGGACTGTCACTAGACTTAACTTTACTTTTAAATGGGAGCACACTTTTTTCCTGGGTGTATTTCAATTCTGGAGGTTGGAAAAGTATTTTAAAGTGACTTTTTACTGTGTTTTGTGTGAAAAAGTGACTTTTAAATAATTTAATTTTTTACTGGATTTTGCTGCTTGTTTTCTCCAGGAATGAGTTGCCATTTTTAGCTTGATCATGGAACAAACTACCAGTCCCATGGCTGTTCCTTCTTCCAACTGAAAAAAGAAAAAATTAAGTGAAAAAGTTAAACAAACAGCCTTTGCCACCACAGCATCCTAGCAATTTGCCACAGCAGGAGGTGAGTGACTCTGCTGTAGCCATAACTTGTTCCTCAGATCACTCATCTTTTACTTCTGATCCCTCTGGTGTACCATCTACAGCAACTATGGACCAGGGGTTAGCCATGTCCTCTGCACCTGTTGAGGTCCCCTCAGTGGGCAATGGAGAACCAGTCTTGTTGGTTCTGGGAGAGGGAACAACGATGGCTTCCCTGTTTAGACAGAATGCTGTGCACATCCCTAGGGAAGCTGCTGCTTCCATTAATAGCACTGTTGGCCACATTTTTCTTGTCAAAATGAAACAGAAAACTAAACATGTATCTACTGTTCCTCAAATTTTCTTACACGAGAGTAGTTTACTGGGTCTGGCTCAGGGTTTAATTCAGACTATTAATCTGGCAAAAGAGAGAGGCATACCTTTTTCCTGATGAGAGTCAAGATTATGAATCTGGATGGGAAGATGAAGGGACAGTAACCAGGGTTTCTAATCAGCTTTCTGATGCAGACTCAGAAGAGAGGTCAGTGTCTGATTCTCCCTGAGGGGTACTCTTTCTCTGAAACTATTTCCAGAATGTACCACTGTATTCAGTCCCTCAGAAAATACTATGAACTGTTACAGAAAGAATTTCTAAAACCTTCACCCTTTCCCAAGTTCTGTCTTCTCTGGTGGATGTGTGTGTCACTGCCTGCAATTTTCCTAATAGTTAGCCTGCTGCCTTTAAAAGGGAAAACAGAATGTCTAAAGATATTCAGTCTTTTAAGTTTTTATACACTCTTCCCAAACCTAACCCAGCAGTTATAGCTTAAGATAATCATACGGATGATGAGCATTTGGTTAATTCAAATCCTACTCTTTCTGATAAAGATTGAAGATATTTGATACGCAGGGGAAAAAGTGTATGCTTCTGCAATTTTGATTTTCAGAATGTTGAACTATCAGACTCGTATTTTAAAGTTTATTCTGACTAATTGTGAGAGTATGAGGAATGTTTTGTCTGCAGTTTCTTCTTGGGAGTAAAAAACTACTTTAAATAATTTAGCTTCTTCCATTGCACAAGTCACTACTCATTGTCTACAGTGTGTGTATCAATCAGTTGATAATTATCCCAGGGCTATGGCCAGTGGTACTGTTTTGAGGAGGTTTGCCTGGCTGCATTCTTAGCACCCCCAAATTATGTGAAAAATGAGAATTAAAATTCTCCTGTGGATAGAGATTTAGTTTTTTGTTCCTCTGTTGCAGAGGTTATCAAAAAGTGTGATAAAAGGGGTAAGTTGATAAGGGGAATCTCTAAGATTTTAACCCTCATTTTCCAAATGTTTGGAGGAATTCTCTAACCCCCTCATCCAATTTTGAAAATAAAAAATAAGCAGTCTCAACAAAATGCTGGTAAGCAGGCAATCAAGAAGAAATGGTAGGGAGGTTCCAACAAGAATTCAGGAACACCCTAAAACCAAGGACAGTCCAACAAGCTAGAATGACTATTTAAGGGACCTTGTCCCCTCTCCCACTCTGACAGTATCCTTTCCCTTCCAGAATATCTGAATCTCTGCTTTTCTCTTTGGCAATATTTAGTTTCAGACAAATAGGTTCTAAAGATCATTCATCAGGATTTCAGATTGCAGTGGGAGGAAAGCCCTCCTTTTTAGAGGGTAATTTCTCATTAACCAGACTAGACCTGATTTTTGTATTTCCCCCCATCCTTCAACACGCTGTTCCAGGGAGTGATGGAAGCAGTTCCTACTTTCCAGTTAGGGAATTTTTTTTATTCAAGGATGCTTTTAATGCCAAAGAAAGAAAATGCTTGGATACCAGTTCTGGATCTTTCTTTCCTAAACCTGTTTGTGACAGTGCCCAAGTTCAAACAGCTGTCATGTCACAACCTGTTACCTCTTCTTCCTCATTCAAGCTTCCTGGTAACATTAAATTTAAAACATGTTTATCATCACATCCCTATTCATCTACCTGAAGTGGGGATGAACACGGATGTGTTTCAAGTGTTTCTTGAAGTTTTGTTTGTCTGGATCACATTATCGGTTCTCTGCCTTACCCTTTGAACTATCCATTGCACCAAGAGCGTTCTCAAACTGTCTAGCTCCAGTTATAGCTCACTGAAAGGAGAGTATATAACTTGAGATATCATCAGTGGTACCTCTGCTACATCTCTGAGTGAGCACTGCTTAACACATTATGGTGTGAAGAGGAAGACACCTGTGTGATGTTGTTTAATATTAGTTTTACATTTTTCCCTGTAGGTAAGCTTAAACCTGACAAATAAAAAAAATTACAGCTGAATGGGAAGTTGAAACATATACACACGTGCATGTGCATGCATTTCTACAAGCACACACAAGTGGACACACACACACACACACACACACACACACACACACACACACACACACACACACACACACACACACACACAAAACACACACAGAAGCACATCTTTGTCTACTTACCTAAAGAGACCTAAAGCATTATACCACGTGCAAAAATAAAAAAATAAAAGCATAAGTGCAATTGTTTCAAGGATAATTATATACATATATTTTCTTCTCCAGTACAAAACTGCTATCCTCTCCTTTCTCTCTTCTGTGATCAGCTGTCTTCTGTTATGAAAATCCTGCCCCATGTATATAGCAGGAAATACTTTAAGGTTTTCCTTCGTTCTTTCCATACCTCTCAACTGTCTTGTTTTTCACAGAATGTCCACATTTTTTCTTGTAGTTTTGATTAGTTTGTCATAAAAATGTGTGGTTTTCTGGCAAATCTCTGAGAGTTAAAGTATCTAAATAATGACATACTTTTGAATTTCAAACTTCATATCATTTAGTAAATGCACACAAATGCTAAGCCTGTTATTCTAGCAACTTTCTAAGTTTATAAGAATGATATTTAAAATCTGTCCCTATTTTTGGGCCTTTGGCCCCCCATTAATTTAGGTTTTGTCTAGATTTTCTGTACTAAGAAGTTGAGAATTATGATTTTTTTCTATGGCCATGTCTAAATAAGATGAGAATGAAAAATGGGATGTTGTATAATATAATTCATGTACATATTTAAAATTATGATAAACCAATAAATTCAAAAAGATGGCTCGCACCAGTTGCAGGCAAAAGTTTTATTCAGAACAGCAGTGAAAGCTTGTAAGCGCTTTTGTCATTTCTCTTTGCAAACTTAAAGGGAAATCATGCTCATAACTAAAGGCTATGGTCCTGGATACCAAATGTAAAAATTTGTTACACAGTACAAACTTAAATTGCTAGCCATAGCCTTTAGTTATGAGCATGATTTCCCTTTAAGTTTGCAAAGAGGAAATGATGTAATATGCCTTGCTTTATTTAAATGCAGTTTTAGCTCTTTTTAGCTTGTCTGATGAAGTTCCTGTATTGTTTTAAACTTGGGACGAAAGCGCTTATAAGCTTTCACTGCTGTTCTGAATAAAAGGTTTGCCTGCAACTGGTGGGAGCCGTCTTTTTGGATTTATTGGTTTGTTTACCTTTCGAAAATTATGATGAAGTCTACTACCTCTGAGTCATTGCTGCACAATTGTTAAATTACTCTGATTGTGGCTGTAAATGGCCTTTGTTCCAGTCCATTTACCCTGTTAGCAAAGTTTAATAAATAAAGAAACAAACAAACAAATGAATATCCAACAAACAATTTTGTATGTTATTTATGTATTCTTTAAATAATAATGCAGTTGCATAAATTAATGTATTGTTTTATTGTGCTAAACACCCCTTGTTCTAGGAAAACATACTGCCTTTTGTGAATTTATACTTGCAGCTTGAGACTGTTAACCTGCATATTCAACAACAAAAAAATTCACTTTGAATGCACAAAAATTACTTTAAATGACTGCAACTAGACAGTATTTGCCCAACATTAGTGTTTTTTTTTTTATGGGAAGAGGGTACATCCCTAACATCTTTCATTACTTAATATAATCACTTCAGAGATCATGATTAATCAAAGAAAAGGGAAATACTGATTTTTGTGAAAATCAAGTATTGTCCTTTCTCATTTCTTTCCAAGTTTGAAGAAAGGCATCACTTTTGAAATACAGTTTGTTCAGTTTGACCCTAGTATTTTGACAGAAGAAACAACTGTTCAGGTTGCTCTTGTAAATGGGTAAGTCCCATGTCTGCATAAAATTCTGGAGATGAAGTAGTGTTTTTAGTTATTTGTTGCATAAATTTACATTTTATTTGTTCTAATATCATTATAAATTTTTTGAGAGTACAAACTGAATATCTGCAAGGTATCCTCACAGTCTGTGCATGCTGCCTTGCTATTATTGTCACTGCCTGCTTGTCAACAGTCTAACATATTCCTGTGTTTGAGCCGTTCTTTACACTTTTGCAGACAAAAGAGTATTCATTATAGTGGGTCCAAGTAAGCCAGTGTTTATATGGTGATAATTCCTGAAAGTTTCTGTCAGTCTTAATCTCTTTCTCTCTTTCTTTTTATCTCTCCCCACCTCAGTCTGTACTGAGATCATGCTTTCTCTCTCTCTGTCTCTTTCCATGCCAGTCTGTATTGAGATCATATGTCTATTTTTGAAGGGGAACCAAGGAGCTTATAGTAAAATAATTTTTTTTCAGCTGCTGCTTTTTGTAATCCATTACTTAATTTCATCCTTCAAACGTCTGTAAACTGTCTGTGTTTATTTTGCTTAATCTTCTCAGAGCAGTTACCATTCAAGGAACCTTAAACAGAAACTGTACTGATCTCAGACATTTTACAAGACATTTTAGTTCTGAAACATATATCCTACTTTAATAAAAAGAATGTTACCTTTTGATATGATGAGCACAAAGAAATATACCCATGTCTTAGGCTCCAGCATTTTCTCAATTCTTAATATATATACAGTCCATTAATAAAATGATGCAATTTTAATGTTGTCCCGGCTGCCTTATGGCTTACTGCTCACATCAGGTTGCTGTGTGTGCACTGTCTTCAGTTCTGCACTCGCAGATTTGACGTGGTTGTGCATCTTTTTCAGACCAGCTCAGCAGGACTTAGCTTAAGCCTCATTAAATTCTCTATATACTAAGGCTATACGGTTTGTTTTGCAACTTTCACATAGGTTTGCTATTAAAATCTACATGTAAAGTCATTATTAAAATATTACAACTGAGTGCAAACATTCTTTTTAAAGAAACAATGGCATATTAAAATGGCTAGTCTTTGTCCTGTAGAAATGTTTATTTATAATTCATTTTAATAAGATTATGGTATTACATGCATCTAGATGGTAAGCTGTTATTGTCAGTACACATACACCTACAGGATGACAAAACTCTTTACTGTGTAATGGAACAATCTGTAGTGGGCTACAGTAATATCCCCAAGATAATGTGCAAATAAAACCATATGCACGTCTTACAGATTATTATGAGGGTGAGAACATTATTTGTACTATAATCTGAAGACCAGCAGCTAACAACCCCAGTGAGGAGATCTCCTCACACTGCCTGACCACACAACAAACAGGTACCTACAGCTCAGAAAACAAGATCTTGTACCTAGGGATCATAAGTTCAAAGCTAGCAAATGACAACTCATTGACTCTGTGACTTAACACAAGTCAGTTAACCTTACCGAGCAGTGCCCTTACTAGTTACATAAAGAAAAGAACATAAAAAAAAAGAGAGAAAAAAAAAAACAGGGCTCTGTGATAAAAATGTTAATGTTATCATAACTGCCTTAAAATAGCACAATTGTTTGGGGAAAATCTCTCAGCAGCTCAGACAATTTATACCAGTATTATGTGGCAAAGAACACAATCAGAGTAAGTCCCTAAGGGCAACATGTCTCCATCCAAAATAAGAGAGAAGCAGGTTATAAGAAAAATTCATCATTTTAGAGAATACCTTTTTAGAAAGAGATGATGGTATTCGAGATACTTCTTTGTCAAAATCATTCCCTCAGTTTATTTTGAGGCACTATTTGAAGCTATTGTCACTATTCCAGCTTGTGTGTCAAGTATTACAGACTCATGGAAGATACACTGACAGGGACTGATAGATGTGTGCATGTAACACCCCCACATCTTACTTTGAATATAATTCCTATCTTGTTAAAAATATTCCTGGTGAGACAAGACATTCTAACTTCTTTACCTTCAAGATGGTTGCTGGCCACCAGGTACCAACAAACACAAACATGACCATCTCTAACTGCACCTCAGTTGCTGTTGAATATGTTGTTAACACCAACAATGACCACTCATCTGTATTGTTGAATATGTTACCACCAGCAAAGACCAGTCAATGCTTTGAAACTACATAAGGTAATAAGGTACTTCCTCCATCAAACTGAGCTATAATACATGTTTCATGTTGGATTTTGGAACTTTTATTTATTATTAACATGAATTTTTCCTATTGGCTTTTTGGAACCCTCAGTTATTATTTGCATATATCTAGAAATTTGCTTTTCTGAGGCTTTGTCATTGAAGCTCTTGATAAATAATGTCTGGATGTCTTAGATACTGCATTCATTGCTACTTTACTAGGATAATAGGGTAGGATATGAATTATTCTAGACTATGAGGCTGGGATCTTTAAAAAACTTACACTGCATTAAAATATTCCTCAAACATTAAAAATGATCTAAAATCAACTGTTTTGGAAAGTAGGTTTTTGGGATCTGCTTTTAGTAAGGTCAAATATGAGCAAGACAGAGAAGAAGACAAGCATCTACAAAGACAACAATGAGTGCAGGGTGTAGCTCAACAAAAATGGAAATCTGAGCCACACTAATGTAAGGGCAAATAGCAGTATTTAACAAGATCCTGGCAAAACATACGCCTCGAAACTAGAAAGGAGATTTCTAAATATGTATGTGCATGTCCAAACTCCAACGAAGGGTGCGCTGAGGATCATAAAAGGTGGTACATGCACTGGCACATAAAAAGTCAAAAAGAAGACAGCATCATTAGGAAATAATGAATCTCTTTAATGAAATGTGAAGCTACAAAAAGAAGAAAAATAATAGTAAATCAGATTTTGCTCCCGCAGTAGCCTCTTCAGAACTCCCATGATTTCTCCATTATGCAGCAGATTTTGAAAATGTGATCCCCCTTTTAAAACCAGCCTGATCATCTGGCAGTTGTTGGTCCACATATTGTTGGAGACCAACTTGCAAGATATTGAGCATTACCTTGCTACATATGAACCAAGTGCTTATGATAATCTGAGCACTCTAGTATTGCCCTTTTTGAGACTAGAATATAAACTGATATTTTCCAATCTAGTGGCCACTGTTGTGTTTTATAGCTTTGCTAGTAAATTCAAAGCAGCACTGTAACGGCATCATATTGCAGGATTTTTAATCAATTCAGATGGAATTTCATCACTTCCTGTTGCTCTGTTATTAGCAAGACTTTCCAGTGCCCGTTTCCAGGGCCCGTTTAACTTCTCTCTCCAGGATTCCTGGCTCCAGATCAGACAACATACCTCCAGTGATTTTAGAGCCCTTTTTATATAGTTCTTCTGTATTTCTGCCACCTCTCAGTATCTTCTTTTTGTACTTCTGCCAGGTCCTTTCTATCTTTGTCTTTTATCATGCCCATTGTACTTGGATGTTTCCCTTAATATCATCACTCTCCTTAAACAGACCTCTTGACTTTTCTATCCCATTGTATTTTCCACTTCTTTCTGCTTCTTATTTAAATGTGCCTCCTTATCTTTCCTTGCTGTTAGCTGAAATTATACATTCAATTTTGTATATTTTCCTATCTCCACTTCCATTTGCTTTCTTTTTTTCCTAGGCCACTTCTAAAAACCTCCACAGACAACCACTTTTGCCACATAATCTTGATTATAGTTCAAATGCTTTTTGACGCCGCTTCCTGGAATATATCACAAACTTCTGTCCATAATGATTCAGTGTTCTCTTCCAGGTTTAATCATATAATCTGTTCTTCATCGCCACTACAAATGAACTTGGAATATTGTTGAGGTCATAGTTCACTGACGTAAATGGTTTTCTTCTTTTTTTTAATTAATTATAAACTTTGCAGTACGAATCGGATAGTCTGAGCCACATTCAGCTCCAGGTCTTTTTTTTTTTTTGCTGACTATATAGAACTCTTACTTGTCTGACTGCAAAGTACATAGTCAATCTGATTTGCATATTGACCATCTGATAATACCATGTGTAAACTGCCCTTAGGCTGTTTAAAAAGAGTGTTTGCTATAACCAGTGAATTATCTTGGCAGAATTCTCCTAATCTGCATCCTGCTTTATTATTTTGCACTCCAAGGTCAACACTGCCAATTGCTCCAGCTGTACTTTAGCTAGCAGTTATAGCATTTCAGTTACCTAAGATGAATGCAATATCTGTTTTTTAGTGTTATTTCTTAGTTGCTACAAATACTAATAAAACTGGTGAATCTAAGTCCTTTTCATCATTTATTGTTGAAGCATATACCCGGATCAGTGTAATACTAAATGGCTCACCTTGTAACCTAATTAAGATCATTCTCGCATTTTTGGGGTTATAACCAAGCACTGATTTCAAAGTATTTATTTATTTATTTGCAGTTTGATTACCGGGGAAGTCCACTGGGCTGAATTGACCCATTTTCAGTGGAGGCTTGGGGAGAAAAGCTCCAAGATGCGTTATACAATTTAGATACAACTGATAGTTAATATTAAAGATAATATTATGTAGAATAGTTACTCATAAATGCATTCAATAACATGCATAATTAACAAATTCATTAAGCTTGAAGGTAGGGATCTTGCAGTTTCATTTGAGGAAAACAGATGTGTGTTAGGTATGGAAGCAGTTTACATACAAACCTTTTAAGAAAATGTAAATAAACTTTACATACACACATCAACAGAAGAATGCTATTTACAAGGTTGGGCTGTGTGAGGGTAGCTGTAGGAGTTGTTGAGAGCTTAGAGAGAAGCTATAAAAATTGTTGAGAGCTTAGATAGGCTCATAGGAAGATAACTATGAGAGTTGTAGAACTTGGGAACCAGAGAGAGAAACCCCCCTTTGATTAGGTTGGGTGAAGACAGGTACATTTCCATTTAGTGGACAGGTGTTTGAATAGCTGGGTTTTTAAATTTTCTGAGTTTGGTATGGTTCTTAGTGTGGAGGGAAGGGAATTCCATTTTTTGCCTAGTGAGAAAGATAGGAGAAGTTGGCCAGCATGACGTTTAGGTTTATGGATAGTAATTTAGTTCTGATTTTCAGATCTGAGAGCTCTGTTGGGTGTATAAGGGGGAAGGATGTTAGTTAGAGCAGGACATTTTGTTGGGTGAAATATGAGTCTATATGCAGTAGTGAGTTGGAGATAGTCTAGGTAATTTGGGAGTTCAAGCCAATTCAGGGATTGTAGGGTTAGGCAGTGATGGGTGGTATTTTTAGATTTGGAGGCATATATAGAGATTTTGTTGTAGCTGTTTTCTAGTTTAGAGGTGATAGAGGAGGACAGGTTGGTTAGGAGAGGGGCTCCATATAATAAGGAAGAAAGAAGATAAGTTGGGCCCAGAGTTTGCCTGGTAGAGTTGGAGAGAAAGTGATTATTCCTATACAACATACCTAGCTTTTGGTGAGTTTTCTTAATATTTTGTTGAATATGAATATCAAACTTGAGGTGTTCATCTACAGTAATGCCAAGTAGTTTGGCAGAGGGGACCACTTCTATAGGTGAGTTGGTTTGACTATAGGCTTTGAAGTTGTTTTTATCGTAGGAGAAGGTCTTTGTGGGAGGGAATAGTAGAATCTTTGATTTATTTGCATTGAGAGAGAGAGGTGGTTTTGGCGCATCCAGTTTTCAGTTGTTACGAAGGCACTTTGGGTTTTAGTCAGCAATTCAGAGAGGTTTGAGGCAGAGCAGACTAAGGTTGAATCATCTGCGTAGTGGATGATTTTAGCATCAGGAATAGCAGTGTGAAAGTTATTGATGAAGATGTTAAAAAGCATTGGCCCAAGGATGGACCCCTGTGGTACGCCAGTTGGGGTAGGTAGGAAGGAAGAGATGGAGTTCTTCCATTTGACTGCCTGTGCTCTGTCTGATAGATAGCTGGAGAACCAGGATAAAGCATTATGTGAGAGATTAAGGTCTGAGAGATGACAGAGAAGGTGCTTGTGGGAAACAGTATCAAAGGCTTTAAACAGATCGAGTAAAACAGTAGAAACTAAGTGTCCTGAATCTCGGGCTTGATTGACAATTTCTAGGAAAGAGAGTAGAGCTTTTATTAACTATAAAGGATACTCCAGTTCTTCTTCAGAATTATTGCCCACTGTAGAATATCACTAAATTAATCATTTTATTTTTATAGATCTAGTGTTCTCTTAATGGTCGCTAGTGAGACAAAGCCTGGAAGGAGTGACACAAAAATAGAACACAAAATACGTTTCAACTTTTTAGGTATCCAAGGAATAGAAGAAAATGCCAAATAAACTTGACAAGCAAAACTATTGCAACATCCTCTAAAATAAACATCAACAAATCCTAAATCGTTTCTGGACATCTGTAAACATACTTTTATATGCAGGCCAAACTACCACCCACACCCCTACTTCCAACATTATTTTTGATTCAGTTCCCATACACATACAGTGAGAGAAGAAGGGGGCTCACCCTATAAGAAGTAACAACAGCACTAAGGAAAATGAAGTCAAGGAAAGCAGCAGGCTCAGGTGAGGTCACAGCACGATATGATAAAGATGCTAGGTAAGATATGGGGAGAAATGGGTCCTGAGGGTACTCATAGCAGTGTGGAGAGAAAGGCATATCCCAGATGATTGGAGAATAAGCATACTCGTGCCAGTGTACAAGAACAAAGGGGACATCCACACATGAGATATCAGACTCCTGTCACACTGCATGAAAGTTCTTGACAAGGGTGATTGATAAATGGAGGCACAGAGTAGTAGAAAGTAAGATGGGAGATGAGCAGTTTGGATTCTGATCAGGATGCAGCACAACTGACCCAATGTTTGCGGTGACAAATATAGTTGAAAAGAAGCTAGAGATGAGGAAAGAGTCGAACTGGGCATTCCTAGACCTGGAAGAAAGTGTATAACAAAGTCCCAAGAAAGCTGATTTGGGCAGTACTGCAGTGGTTCAAAGTCCCAGAAACATTGGCCGAATTAGTGCAGGCTATGTACACGGACCCAATGACTCATGTATGGACAGTGTTTGGTCCCACTGAAGGGTTCCCAGTGAGAGTGGATGTGCACCAAGATTCACCTCTGAGCCCACTGCTGTTTATACTGGTGATGGACTACATTAGCAAACAGTTCTGCCCAAGTAGGTCCAGTTGCAGAAAAGGTCAAAGAGAACAGCATACTGTGGTTTGGGAAGATGTGCAGAAAAGCAGAATACAATCAGGTAAAGAAGACTTGGGACAGACAGGAAGAAGGAGGTGGATGGACTGTGTGAGATGATGACTTCCCATACAGTTTAACAACTATATTATACAGACAGTAATGTCCCTTACAAACATTAATACTTCCACTACCCTCTCAGTATCTTCAGCCTCTACTAAATATACTCATCTATATGACTACAGCTCTGCACCTTCCACCACCATTAACAAAAAAAACCTCCTACATAAGTGAAAACCAACCACCCTTATTGCTGTCCACCTCCCCTTGGGCTACTTAAAAATGGATGCAGATGCAATTGCTTTTCCAGTCTGTGTGTTGACAAATAGATCTATATCTGAAAAATAAATTTCAACTTCAAAAAATCCTTTATTATACTTTTACAGAAAGGTGGCACATCGGCAGAATTTAATAACTACAGGCCCATTTCACCCCCCCATCAAAAATACTTGAAAAAAATGTATTCTTGCTCAGCTTCTATATTCAAATGATCATCTCTCCAAAATGTAACATGGTTTCACACCCCACCATAGTACAAGCACTGCCCTTCTTCACTTCACCAACACTATAAACCAGCAGAGGAACAGTGGTAAATTAGTATCAACCATGTTCCTAGACTTATCCAAAGCTTTTGTCACTATATAACACCACCAATGAACTCACTTCTGTTGGTTTCTCTCAATCCCCCCCTTACATGATTCCACAGTTATCAAAGTGGAAGGTAACAAGCAGTTAAATGACAACAAGACCTCTCCTCCTCTCTCCCAGTTACCATAGGTGACCCTCAAGACTCTGTACTAGGACTCTTCTCTAAATAGTTTTATAAACAAGCTGTATACTTCGACTTAAATAAGTAAAGAACCCACAATATCCAACCTTCAAGGAATCACTCAAATGTCTTTCTCTACAGTTAAAATCTGGCTGAAAATTTCAAACCTGTTCCCCAATGCCAATAAAGTAAATTTCATGCTCTTCACCCTAAAATTTTATCTCAAAAACAATGTTTCTGTGGTACATCTACAAATAGTACTAAAACTGAGGTAGTACCATATATTAAATTACTGAGTATTGTAATAGCTGACAATCTTAAATTTGATCTACATGTTCTACAAACAATTAAAAGACCCACCAGAAACTTGGATCCCTTTACAGGGCCAAGCAGTACCTTACAGATCCAGCAGGAAAAAAAATATCCTCATTCTATTTGCATTTAACCCTCTTATATGCCTCACCTATCATTACAAACCTGAGCTCTACATTAAAATCCAAACTAGCATCCTGTTACAATGAAGCAGTGAAATTTGCTATAAACACCACACACACAGAACCCATCAATGTCGAGCTCTTAAACAGCTAAACTGGCTAGAGTTTAACAACTACCTAATTTACTTATAGCTAGTTATGGCATACAAACTGGCATGTTATCCTGAGCAATGTCTTACAATAAAAAATATATATTATTGCCTTACACACTACAAGAGACCTCCATTCTGGCGATAACTTTCTACAAAACACTAGTAAAGCAAATAATTCATCAGGGAACTCATTATACTCCTGTTACATCTGCAGGCACTAGAACACCATACCCTCACAAGTAAAAATGACTAACAATCTCCCGAGCTATAAAATACAACTTAAACAATACCTTATGATATCCTGGACATGCTCATTTTCATCACCAGGCTGCTTCCTTGAGTGAAATAACAAACTTCTTATTAACCATCACTATCTTTTTGCCCTCATGTACTTGAATCAATACCACCCTAACAATTTTCCCCCCTGCACTTGAATCAATACCCTTCTGTTAAACACTTCTCATCTTTTTCTTACTTTAACTCCGCTTCACCCTTTTTCTTTTTATAGCTGCCCTACCCCTCTTATGCATTCTCTGTATACCTAAGTTCCAAACCTTCTTGATACACCAATTTGAAACAGGCAGCCTAAACAGAACTAATCCTATCCTCGCTCTCTCACTCAAATGCTATTATAACCATCCTCCTGTACAATACTAATATCCTTCTCCTACATGATTTTGTTACTTCTCACTATACTCTTCATTACATCTCTTAAACTCTTTACAAACCTTTCTATACTTAATATGTAAGGACACTAAACTTCCTTGCAATCATGTTATCCCCTCTGCAGTAGAACTCCATTTACTTCCAGGAAAGAATTTAGGACTACCAGAACTATATAGACGTATACGTATTGATGCAAATACTTTACTATATGTATAGATAGCAACTATGTTTGTTTTTCAGTAATATGTAAGTTTTGTTCTTTCAGGCCCGCAGTGAAAATGGGCTCTGCCCAGTAGGACTTTACCAGTCAACAAAGACAAATAAATAAATTAGTTGAATACATTTTGTATCCACTGTGCATTTTCACTTCCTTCTTTGTGTCTTTAGTTGTCCTACCTTTTTGTTTTCGTCTTACTTGGAAATGGCTACATTAATTTTTGTATCAAGGATTTCAACGTTATTTACTAGTGGGAGGTTTGTAACTCATTTCTTGCTTTCATAATTTGTGATTTCTGCAGGACACCCATCTTGCTGCCATCCTACTTGTTTCTATCTACTTGGGTGTGTTGTATAGTAGTTTGTCTTCATTATTTGTCAGTTTTTAATAATTGCATAGTTGGTTCCATTACCAATAACATATTTCATAGTCGTTGTTTCTTGGTTGCGTCCATTAAAGAGTTATTTTCAAGTTCCTAACATTTTTGGTTGTGCTACTTATAACACACATGGTGTCCAAAAGTGTAATGTTCTATACATGCAAGTCAGTGACTTTGACCATCAGGATAGAAGACTTATATACTTCTAGTCTCAAAACGTTCATGTTTGCTAGTTAATTGGCACTGCAGATTTCATCTCTAAAAGCTAAATGTATTTAAATGGTTAGCTGTGATCCACAGATGTAGTTAATATTTTGTGTTTTCTACATTTAGATAATTTCAAAGTCACTAATTATTACTGCTCTTTCTAACCCACTCTTGCCTTGTTCTCATCCACATACCCTGAATCCCCATAACCAGTTTTAAATTACAAATACTGAAAAAGTAAAGTGAAGATATCCTGTTTTTTCTATCCTTGCAGTGTATATATGCTCTCAGTTGGGTCCCCTACACATAACCAAAATGCCACTTATCCAACTTTCACATGATCAAGCAGAGAACACCGAAAGGTCAAAATACTGACTGCTCGGAATACTGACAGGAAACTAATGGAAAGTAACTGCTCGTCCAGCATGCCAACTTTTGCCCTTACCTCCACTGTAGTGCAATCTTGGAGTTGGAATGTTTAGTTGGGGGGGCATCTGGGGCACAGCCCCCCATGTGAGTGTGTTGTCTTTGCTTGCATTTTAGTGTTCTAGTTGGGTTGGCCAATGGGTTACTTACTGTTAGTTCCCTATCGGTGTTCTGAGTGGTCGGTGTTTTGTCCTTTCCGTGTTCTTGGCTCGATGGTGTGAAATTTGGGTAAGTGGCATTTCGATTATGTGTAGGGGACCTTCTCAGTTACAGTAAACCTGTCCTGAAGCTCTTACATGAACTATCTATCTTAGTGGATGCTCATTTCACCTTGTAGACTTGATTCTTTTAGTACAGCAAACTCCTCAGGTTTGCAGACATAACCACTGCCACAATGAAAAGGACTCTCTTAAAGGTAATGATATCCACTCTGGTAATCGGATAGTATTCTGGTAAAATTTACTCTAATTGTTTAAACATTTACCAGTTTCATTATTATAAAAGTCTGTATCTGCTGTGTATAAAAGTTATGAAGATACATCACTTCCTGTTTTGACAGGAGAATTATTTTTGTAAAAACTGAGAGGCTGACACAATATACTTACATGATTTCAGAAATATTTTATTTTCTATCTAGCTCACTGTATCCATCCTGAGCAGTCAACAATATTCAAAGCCATTTTACCATGTCTTCCAAGTCATATTACCAACAGTTATAGTACCTGCCCACAAGACCCAGCTTCTTTTTAGAAATCATTTATGAACTTTATGCACTTTCTAAGACAGTTTGTGATGACCTATAGCAAGGATCTCAAATTTATATATTGTTTCACATGTGGCTCACAAACAAAGCAAATATTGCTTGTGAAACTGTTTTATTCATTCATTCATTCATTCATTCATTCATTCATTCATTCATTCATTCATTCATTCTTCACTTACCATTTTTATCCTCTTCAGATTTATAGATTTATCTACATGCATCATAAACTGTTACAGTGAGTGATCAGAAAAATGAATGAATAGTAACTAAAATCCTTGCTCCCTCTCATGTGAGAGAAACACTTGAGATCGGTTGCTCAGATCTTCCAATTTCAGTGCCTTAACCAATTATATCTAGTCATTTAATTCAATATTTCAGTGAAAACAGATGCTTAAACCATAACATTTTTTGTCCTGCAGGGTACTGTTATAAATATTGTCAGGTCACAATGTATATCTAAGGGTAGTATTAACAATATATATTGCCCATGGTATGGTTCGATTCATCTCTTAATTGTTTTATTTGTTATGGTGATTGGAATAAGAGTGGCTGTAAATGAGAGCAACAATGTGAAATATACTACTGTGCTAATGTTTTTTGTGTTATCTTCTTCACAATCATATATCTGAGGTGAACACCAATAGTATATGGCTTTTAGGGGATGCACTCTGTGTACAAAAGTAATGGGCCATGCTATGATAATTCATATGGCCTATTGGGGCTAGTTGAAGTATTTACATGAGAAAGATCAACAAATTGAAATACATCATTGTGTCCATTCTTTCATTTTCATCACAAGCTAACATCAAATGAATATACAGAAGATGGTTATCCTTTAAAGGTGTGTGGGTAGGTAGCTTTTGGAGATGTAGACTGTGTGAGAAATCACACAGCAGTTATAATGTCACTCTTGAATGATCATTGACATTTCTTGGTGTGCAGAGTCAAGCAGTGCATGTGTATGTTTGTAAAATGAAACCTACAACTCAAAAGCAAAAATGTCAGCTGTGTGAGAAAATCTTTCATTTTTTTCACAATCAGAACTGTACAAAGACAGTAACTATCTTTTTTGAGGGGGTAGTTTATAAGTGAAAGAAATCATAATTACATTATCGGTTTTAAAGATCGCTGATGTGACTCACTGAGAAGCAATGTTATGTGCCTGTGAGCAAAGATTTGAAGCACAACATTGCGGTCATTCTATTTATATGACTTTTTCATAATAAATGTGGTATACCCCCTTAGAAGGGAATCGTTCTGGAATAGTATGTATGTAAAAGGGGATGAAACTAGTATTTGCCATATTTTTAAGTACTGTGAAGATATAGCAAATATTATTCCTTTTGAATTACATTTCACAGCCCTCATACTGCAAAAGTTTAAATTGATTTCACAGTCAACATGCACATTTTTCCTTTTCTGTCAGACAATTATTATGTAATACATAAAAATCCTAAATATATTTTGCTTTTATAACATAATTACTAAAAACAATTTATTTTCTTCCTGAAAGTGATGTTTTCTAGCACCATTTATTGAAGTTAGTAATAGTCTTGTAATATGCAGCCCTGAATTAAGAGTACTAATCCTTAGGCGAGTCTCATAGTCATTTGAGTTTGAGACCTCAACCCGAATTTATCATCTGTACAACTGCCTATTAGTCTCCAAATGATGTTGATCCCTAGTCTACTGGTACTTATGCATTTGTGTACATTATTGTTCTATATGGGGGGGGGACCCCAGGGTCTCCACTACAAATAGACAATGATCTTACTGAGGTTACCTTATTATCATACTAAAAAATGAAATAAGCAACAAACAAAGAAACAAGCAAACAAACAAAGCCAGTTTTCAATGTTTACATTTTTAAGATTATACCCTGTACTATAAGACTTCTCAAGTATGCTGCAAAATAATTACCTGAATGTAAAATAGGTTTACTGCCTTTAGCAGCACTTTTGATTCCTGTTTCATGTACAAGTTCATTAAAACTTTTAACTCTACATTTACTACAACAGCACCTGTGTCTCCTTGCAGAATGGAGACCATGCCGATAACACCAATCATGAAGAAATGCATCAGAAACAACATTTTTATCCTGTTGACTTGTCAATATTTGGCAGCTTGTGAACAGCTGCACTTTTTTTCAATCTTTTAAATAGCTTACCAGCAAGGCAATTAAATGGTCTGGCAGTACTTGGTAGGGAAAATATGTTACTTTTCACAGAGCAGGGCAACTTTATTTTCATTTTTCCTGTCATGTGCCCCCCCCCCATTCTACTGCTAAGTAATCTCTTGCTACAATGAAAGCTATTAGTTATCACTGTGATGCAGTGGTGCATCAGTTAGCATTGTCACCTCACAGCAAGAGCTTCTCCAGTTTGATTCTCTACTGGTTTGCCTTCTGTGTGGAGTCTGTATGTCCTCCTTGCATTTGCATGGGCTTTCTCTGGGTGCTCCTGTTTCCTCCCCCATTCCAAAGGCATGCATCTGGAGCATTTCTCCCCGGGCCTCCACTGAAAATGCATTCTGTACCAGTTGAACTTTCCTGGTAAACAAATGTTAAATAAAAATAAATAAAATAAAATAAAAGAATTATTGATTGTACAGGCAGCTCTTAGCTCTCGGCTAAACAAATAAATGGGATGGCAGTACTTATTACTTTGACTAATGCACGGCATTGTTGCTTTTATTAATACCACTGATTCCTTTGTTGCTGCTAAAGAACATGCTTCTTATCTTACCATGTAGTACAGAAAGTCAAATCCCAGGAGGTCTGCTTTGTACACTCACTGTCCCCCACCTGAACCACCAAGGTTTGACAAAAGTGAAGTAGGATTATTCAGCTGAGTAAGCAAATCAAAAAAACTGAAACTCATTCCCCAGACCTACACAAATACCTATACACAGCTGAAATGTTCCTTACTGCTTCCATTCCATAATGCTTTCTTTGGCTTCACTCCCCCAGCACCTTAGTAATGCATGCTAACCCTAACTCTACCCTAACCCTAACTGCACTTTACTTTAAAAAAACCTTCCAGAGACACTGTTGCTACACAAAACATACTCAGACACACAAACACACACCATACACACACACGCTGCTAACATGAAATCTAATCCCTTATCTAACTTCAGTCGCAATCCTAAAATCCATACACTCACACATAAAACCAGAACACCTTTACCTTTAGCTAACCCTAACCCTAACCCTAACCCTAACACTCAAACACATGCATACATACTCTAACCACCTCCCAAACCCTACTCACATGTTTTGATAAAATGGCACTATGAGTTGTCAGATGTTTGACTATACAGATGTTTGACAATCTGAACCACCCATAGTGTTTGTCAACCACAGCAACATTCAACAAAAGGCAAGGGATCCACCTTTGTAAGGACATGTACCAAAATCAATAACATGGAGTTCTAGTTTTTCAAAAATAACATGAAAGTTTATCACATGCTCTGTGATTGCATGCATGGCAGACTGGTCTGGAAGTGGCCATGGTCAGCTGCTTTTTGAGTGTTATGTCATACATTCCATCTTGATGAGTAGATACATTGTGAACATTGGGGTGTACAATGGATGCGATTATCTGAGTAAGGGACTTTGGTACTGGCTTCAACAAGTCTTATTAGTGACATGAACTTTATTATGTCACTTTTAAAATAAGCACCTAATGATCTTACCAAGGTTTCTCACATTTTTCTTCCTTTTTTGTTGAGAAGTGTTTGCATAGGTATATTAATACCCCAATCAGACTTCAAAGAATTCTTCCTCATAAGAGGTGAAATACAAAGGTAATTGGGAACATGTTTTTTGGGAATACAATACTTTGTCAGAAATGTTGGGGGAGCAAATGGTTATAACTAATGAAACAATTCTTTTTAGCTGGGACATAGGAACTGATTTGCCGTGAAATGGTAAGGCCTTACTAAATTCGACTTTTCCCAGTTAGGGGTCGCCACAGCAGACCTCTGGTCCACTCATGATTGGAAGTAGATTTTTACAACAGATTTTGCCAGCCCAATGCCCAACCTTCAAAGAAGGAACACCCATTCACACTCACACCTACCTGCATGTCTTTAACATCACTCGACAGTGGGGAGGACATGCAGATTCCACACAGAAGGCGCTCCAGCCGAGAATCGAACAGGAGAACCTCTTGCTGTGAGGCGACAATACTAACCGCTGCACCACCGCGGCTTACAACTAAATTTAATGCTATTGGCTTCCAAAACAGCAGTTCCCAAAAAATACAACTCAGAATCTAAACTAACTGTAACTGAACTACTGAATATTTTAATGGACATAAAAAACTGGAGGTATAATCTTTAGAAAAGAAAAGGAGCAATACGCATAAAAGTAAATGCAATTTGTGGGAACAACACATGCAGAATAATGTTCAGGAGGAGGAGGAGTAAGGTTTTAAGGGAAGGTAGGAAATGAGCAAGTTGTGTATTGTTGAAGTGAATGATAATTGTTAAAAAGAATACTGCAAGAAAATACTAATGAAAATGTTACTAAATTTTGTTTTCTTTTATTTTAATATATGTGTATCTATGCCATTATTGAAAATGTTGTTTAATAAATATGTTTCACACTTTAGTTTCTTAATTGGAAGGATTATAGAGATTAAATAGATATTTTCCACAAAACTGGATGAAAACTGGAGCATTTTTCTATATTGTTGGGATACTTGTTTGCAACTGATCTGCTATATACCCTTTGTCTGTCTTATGAAGATTGTTCATAGGTTCATAGGTTCATAGGTAGGTACTAGGCTATCTGCTCAAGGGCATTTATAAGCCTAACCAGAGTGTGTCGGCTTTCGCCATCTCATTGATTAATTAACTGATCCTCTGTCATGCAGAGCCAATTAAGTGATCCCAGCGGTGTATTTTCTGTTACCCATCCACTCATCAAGGTTTCTCTTGAAGAGTGTTAGTGAGGGGCTCTGCCTAATGTAGTTTGGAATTTTGTTCCAAAGCATGGGGAGTCTCTGTGACAGGAATCTATCCCTCCAGCATGTTCTATTTATTGTTGTGGCGAGGTTTAGCTCAGTAGAGCGCGTGGCTCACAGTGACTTGGATTTCTTTAGGTTGAGCATGTCCATCAATTCTGAGTTGGACATTGCTTTGTAAGTCAGGCAAAAATCACCTCTGAGTAAGTGATATGCCACTGAGTGCAGCCAGAGTTTTTTTTTTGTCGGGCTGCATAGGATATATGTTTGAGGACAGTAATCCCCTTGGTGAGGTACTTTTGTGGTCTTTCCAGCTGTTGGAAGTGTCTTGTGAGGTACATCCCAAATGGGGCATTGTACTCTATGATGGGTCTGATGAGTGACGAGTAGAGGGGCACTATAACCTCTTTATTTCTGGATGAGAACCCTTTAGTAATTAGATGGGCCACATAGAAGGATTTCCTAACTACTTTGGCAATATGATTGTCAAAGCAGAGATTACTATGTACCTGGGTCCCCAGATCTCTTATTACCTCTTCTGTATTAAGGGGAATGCCACCTATGTGGTAATTCATGGGTGTTTTGTTTTTCCCAAATGGGATTACTATGCATTTTTTGGCATTTAGCTTGAGACCATGACTTTGACACCAGGTGTCTGTCTCAATAAGGCCTTTTTGGAGGATGTCCGTGTCAGCCGGAGAGTCGATTATGGCTCCCAGTTTGCAGTCATCAGTGAACTTGGTTAGCCATAGTCCTCCTGTGTTTGCCTGTATTCTTGAGAAGTATGTGCCAAACAGTAGGGGTCCCAGGACCGAGCCTTGCGGGACACCATTTGTGACTGGTTTAGAGTCGGACCTAGAGCCCGTTATTCTTATCATGTGAGTTCTGTCTGTAAGCCAGTTGGCAGCCCATCTCGTGACGTAGGGGTTTTTGTTCAGGCTGGTGAGTTTTTCTGTAATACCTGAGTGGGGAATGGTGTCGAAAGCCTTGGCGAGGTCAAGGTAGGCCGTGTGAACAACCTTTCCCTCATCTATGGCCTTGGTGACTGACTCGAAGAAATCATCCAGCTTCAGTAGGCATGATCTGCCCTTAACAAAGCCAAACTGGGTTGGGTCAAGTGTTTGGAGGTCCCCAATGTCTTTGTTAATGAGTTCCATGATGATGCGCTCCATAGGGTTGCAGACCAGGCTAGTCAGACTTATGGGGCGATAGTTACCAGCGTCGGTTGTGGCCCCTCCTTTGTGGAGTGGAGTAACCGTTGCTGTGCTCCATTCTATGGACATGTAGCCTGTGGAGAGGCTGAGGCTGAACAGCATGTTTAGGTAGGGGGTTCGTTCGTTCTGTAGTTCATGCAAGACGCAGCCTGGGACATGATCTGGCCTCATTGACACTCTGTTTTTGGCTTTTGAAAGGGCTGTTTTTACCTGTGCATCTGTGATTTCTGGGACACTACACTTTTCCGGTATTGTTGTGGGCTCTTTTGGAGGTGAGAGGGGGGTGAAGTTTGCACTGAATCTATCTGCCAGGATGTTGGCAATATCAGCAGGTTCAGTATATTTTGTGCTATTTTGCACTAGTTCAGTGCATATCTACGAGTTGCCACTTAGATTCTTAACATAGCTAAAGAAGGCTTTGTGGTTATCTTATGAATCCTTGGCTATTTTTCTTTTGAAGTTAGCCTTGAATGATTTTATGAGGGACCTTAGTTTCTTACTGATACTGATCAGGGATGTCTTTCCTTCTTAGGATTTGCTTTTTTTCTGAACTAGTTTCCTCCTTCTATTGTATAAACTGTTTATGGCAGGGGTCCACCAGACTGTTTTCCTTCTCTTAGAGGAGTGAGTCTTGGGTTTTGCTAGGGATGGCATGATCCATGCATCCTTGTAGGTGCTTATAGTGTGCATTTGTAAAAGTTTCTGCATCTTGAGCAGCATTATCCTTTAGCGTGGGGGCTGTGAAACTTACCGCCTCTGTCTTAAGGTAAGGTGAAGTTTGCTTTAGAAAAGTTTTTTGCTGTGGTTTCCTTAGTTGGGGGTGGTGGTGGAGTGTGGATATCTAGAGTGATTAGTTTATGGTCTGATCTAACCAGTGACGGGTTGACCTCCAGTGTGGAACACCTGTCGCCCATGTTGGTGATGACCAGGTCCAATATGTTTTCACCTCTGGTAGGAGAGTTTACCAGCTGATCCAAAGGCATTTGAGTTAATGAATTCCAGGAAGCACTGGTCCTGGGAGTTTGTACTCAAGTAGTTTTTCCAGTTAATGATAGGGTAATTGAAATTGCCTAATATCAAGGTTTTTGGTAGGACCTTCATGTTTTCCAGTGTTTCCAGAAAGGTGGAGTGGTGGTCCTGGGTCATGGAGGGTGATCTGTAGCAGGACACAATTTGCACTGCAGATTTGCCCGATGTTAGCTGCACATGGTTGATCTCAGAGGTATCATGCTGTACCACTGACCTGGAGATGTAGGTATCTGTGATGAATATGGATACACCCCCCTCCTTTTGTGTTTCGGTCCGTGTTTTGTGGCCAAAACGTGTGGTATGAGTTGTAGCCCAGTAGTTATGGGGTGCTCTCTGGAGCCTTAAACCAGGTTTCAGTTGCTGCACAGATGTCGATGTTCTCCATACTGAGGAGTGCTTTGAGCGCGGGCATCTTGAGATTTAAACTCCTGGCATTGAGTAGCATAACCCTCAGTTTTTTGTTAATTGTGCTGTTTACAGAGGTAGGTTTGACTTTTGAGCCTTGCCTAAAAAAGGCACTATGGGGGCAGCAAGAGCCTTGGCCAGTATTTAAAAGCCTAGGGGTGACAGGTGGAAGCTGTGTCTTGAGAAGCAACGTGGCTTGTTGAGCATGTTATCCCAGGCTGACAGACACTGGATCCCCTGTGAACGGCTCTAGAAGCTTAGCCAATTGTTGAAATTGATCATTTTTTCTTTATACTGAGGTATCATTCTTGGTGAGGGCAGGATGCTACTCAGGGTCAGGGTCATACCAGCCTGGGCTACATGATCAGAGATCTCTTCCATGTCTCTTTTCATGTAGTCCAGGGAGGTACGTCTCAGGTAATTCACACCAACATGAACAATGACAGAGTCATATTTGTACTTGTTCTGGAGTGACCTGAGTGCTTGTGTTATGTGGCGTATTTTGGCTCCCGACAGGCAGCTAATAGTAACTTTCTGCTTGTCCAGCCTAGTGAGTGGGACGTCAGTGTGCCTGACTATAGAGTCACCTATTACTAGTGTGTTAGGTATGTTATTTCGCCTTAAGGGCTGCGTTGTGTGACACAAGGATTTTGTGTTTTATGTGTTGTCTGGTTTGTGACGGGTGGTGCAGGTTGTTTGGTTGTCTGCTTTGGAGGTCTCTGATGCTTTTGCAGGTTTTTATTTGGAGCCTCCGGGTATGATTTTGTGTATTTATGTGTATTTTTTGCCAGTGCTGGTTGTATATGTAAATAGTCTAATTTGTTTCTGGCGTGTTGCGCATTTTGTGGTTAATGTTTGTAAAAAAGCAAAAAAAAGTAGCAGAAGACTTTATATGGCAAATATAAAAGCAACTAGAAATATAGGTGTAATTTTGTCCACTGAAATGAAAAGAGTAGAAAGCAGGGTCAAACAGAAATGTACTTCTCCAAAAGAAATAGTTTTAAATGTAATAATGCTGCAAATATTTTCAGTAATGCTAACTACTTTTACATTCCTAAATTAACTATCTAGTTTGCTATAAATATGAAATCTATATACAACAGTAAGTATTGCTCAAGAAGATGGGTTAATTTGTTACTTGAGCATAACACTGAACATAGCATACATACTTACAAGCAAAGAAACAAATAAAGCTTACTTCAATATAACACATATAAAATACCCAATCACATACGTATTTATGTTTGCCATATCATCCATGAAGGTCCACATGGAAGTTTCCATACATACAGCCAGGATTCAGCTCCTAGGCCATTCTATTTAACTATCTAGATTCATGCAGAAACCTGTTAAACCAGTGAGCTCCAGTCATTTTGTATATATAAATACCTTTCTGTTCCCATTCATTTCAGAATGCACTTCCATTCCTCTTCTACTCCCAGTGAAATTATAAAGTCCTCCAGATTAGAACTCGTGCAGTCCATCTGCTCTACTATGCATACTCTCGGCTCAACCTTTCTTCTTCCATCTCTCCTGTATGGAGCTCCTCTCCTTACCAACATCAAGTCCTCCTTAAAATCCAAGCTTGAGTCTTGCTACAACAAAGTTGCTAAGTTTGCAACCAACAAAAAACACTCTTCCCACCACTGCTTCTCCCTACAAGCACTTAGTTGGCTCGAACTTTCAAATAATCTAATCTATCTACAGCTAACCACAGCACATAAAAGCATTTACAAACCCTCAGATTGCCCAGCTCTTTCATCCATTTTAACCCAATACCACCCAAATAGGCCACTCAGATCCGAAAATCAACTTCTCCTTCAAGTAGACAAACCAAAACTTCCAGCTGGCAACATGCTTTATTCCTTTTCTGTTGCCAAGCTATGGAATTCTTTCCCAATGGCTATCAGAACCTCCAACAATGTCTCTTCCTTCAAAAAAATCACTGCACCAACACCTCTCCACTCTTTGGCAATACAGATATCTTAATTCCCATCCATCTATAATCCGATTCCCACACCATAAGTCATACTGACCTTATGATTCTTCTGTCCTGACTTACAATCTATTGATACCTAACCATTTGTTAATACATCATTTCCACTCTCCCTGCACCATTTATGCTGGCTGCTACTCCTAGGTTACCTTGTAAATATTTCTATATGACTGCTTATATCACTAAAATGTAACAATATGTTTACTAGTTTAGTATGTACCCTTAAGCTGTGTTATTTGTACATATTGTATATGTATATCCTTTCTACTCCATTGCTGCTTAATATTGCACCATTTTGCTAACACTGCTTGTATGTACTATACATTTTGAAATGTATGTGCCATTATACTAACTGCCTTGCATACTTTTCTCCCCAGGCCTCCACTGAAAATGGGTTCTTTTGGTCCACTGGACTTTCCCGATCAATAAATAAATAAATAAACAAATACATTTCACCTATTCCATTAGTTTATTGCCAAAGTAAATTTCAGATTAGACATTTCTCTTTTGTACTGGAAAAACACTTTCACTGCAGCCATGAAAGTCAATTTATGCTTTATCTTCTACTGCTTATGTTCTTTAATTATGTCTACAAGTAGTACTCATTTCATTGCTGCTGTGTAATTTCAGAAAAGTCATACTATATACTGCAAAACATTTAGCCAACTCCCACAGCTGCCATATTTTTTTTCTTTTTCATTCTATGAAAAATATTTAACTAAAATTATACTTGGTTTACCATATTTGCATGCTGAGTTAGTGTATGCTTTACTACTTTTCAAGATCCAGTGAATTATTCTCAAAAACAGTCCACTGCATCATTTTTTTAACAAAGTGCAAGAAATCAGGCCACTTTCCTCCATTCAGTATAACAATCAGTGATAAATTTAATTTCTGAACCATACCATTCAGGGATATTAACTTCTGCTCCACATAAACCATTTGTCTGTAAAACACATGCACTTCAAAGATTTTTTTCAACTTTTTGCTTTACCAGCACTATGATAGCATAATGCTTCATGATATAGTAAGGAATTATTAACCTTATTTATATTAATTGTTTTACCTGCAAGCAATAAAATCTAACTTCTACTTAAAATTTAAATCCTGCAGTTTTTCTTTACTCGTGTTGCATGCTCCACAATCACAGACACCAAAAACATTTGTTCAGGCAGCTGCAAAGCCCTAGTGTGCCTCACAAACCATTTCTGAATGGTACGACCAATGAAGAATTAGGACGGAGCAGATAAAACAGTCAAAAAAATGTCAAAAATTGTTGCAGAAATTCTACTGTCTCTCCTCTCTTAGTAATAGAGTTTCAAACTTTCAGTAAATTTGGTGTTTCAGAGCTGGAAACAAATACAAGTTACCATTACTGCACATGTTTTAATCCTGTGGTGGTGTCCACAAAACTCTCAGTCTTACCTGCTTGTAAGTACAAGTATCTGTAAGCTCCAGTATTTGTGCTTCATGGGGGCAGGCATCCTGATTCCTTTGCAAAGCTAAATCTGTCCCATAATGCACTATGAGAGCTCAGATTGTGAGAAAAAGTACCCCTACCATTTGTTCTACACTTCCATTCACTTAGAATGGAACACTTGAAAAAAAAACTGCCAAGTTTGAGAGTCTGCAGATCATGTTGTTCCTACTTATGGACTATACATTCGCTCAAAGAAGCTTGCAAAAGTGTCAACAAATTACTGAGATAAAAAAGACTTTTTACAAAGAGCAGTTTTGCAAGTTTTGATTCCTGGCCAAGTTACCTCTCCCATCTCCCCTCCATCAATGAGCTGGAGACACATAAGAACATCAGTGTCTCACCTACCAAGACCTTAAGGTGTAACACTCAAATACCAATTTTTCTTGCCATTGGAGACTCCATAGTGAGACACACGGATGTCCCACTCACCAGATCATTTATGCCCACATGGACTATGACTAAATCATACTGGTGCTTGTGGTTTAGTGACTTGAATGCGTACAAGATCTGATGGATTCTGGTTCTGATAGGCATCTGACCACAACCCTCTCCTTGCTCAGTGTGGTGAATGGGACATTGGTGTGTCTCACAATGGAGTCTCATATAACCAGATTATTGGACTGTGAGGTTGCCTGCCTTATGGGCTTAGATATTGAGACAATGATATATGGCTGAATGTGTTATGGTGGGTGTTGCACCAGTAATGTGGTTTAGAGTTTGCAGGATACATATTGTAATTTCTGTGTCTCAGAGGCCTTTTAGATTTAGGTAGTGAACTTTTAAGATGCTAAGCAATTTTATTAATTTTCAGTTGAGGCCCAGGGAGAAATGCTGTACAAATAAAAGAATAGAAAATACATATACATGGTGAAACCTGATATATTACAATATACTGTAAATACATAGATTAATATAAATATTAATCTATATATGACATGTATAATAATACACATATACCATCATTAACTTATTGCAGCTGAGTGCACCTCCAGGCGTTTCTGCAGTTACCTCCTACTGCACCTCTAGACGTCAACTATTACCTGTTCATATTTGCATTAATAATTCCAAGGCCATGCTACATACAAAGTATCAGAATATTTTATCCTGAAGCATGCATGATGCCAAACACAATAGTACTGATATTTGACCTCTGTCAATGAGTATTTGTTAGAACTGTAAGGTGATAACTTCATTGTTTTAAAGGCTCAAACCACACCCACTAGGAGTTAAAGTTATACAATCAAAAGAGCTGTACTGGAGGGAATGAGTTAAAACAAGATAAACACAATATCATGTAGCATTGATGTTATAAGTGTGACAGTTCATTACTCACGCATAACGCAAATGTCAGCATGGAAAAATTCAAATTGTGGATAAGGAGGAGGAGAGGAAGAGAGGGAAGAATGAGAAAAAGTATTTGTTAGAAGTAATAAGTGGAGAGATATGGGAAGCAGGAGAAATAATGAGTAAAAGCAAAATTACAAGTAAGAGAAATGAAACCAAAGAAAAGGAGAAATAGCATATATATATGTATTACAGGAGAAGGAGGTAAAATTTTAACCGGAACAGCAAGTACAAAGCCAGGAGTCAGAGAGGCATTATTTTAGTTGCAGCTTAAATAAATGTATGTTATGTATTGCCCTGATTGGTGCATGAATTATATTCCAGACTTTTGCTACACAGTGTGAGCATAGACTGTGAACGCAATTTTTGTAAGGCTTGTAGATATCAAGCACATTTTTTTCAGAAGATTGAAGGTGATGACTTGGGAGGTGTTTGCCCCACAGTCTTGCTTACTTAAATATACTAACTGTACCATCACACAATGATGGCAAAAAGAAATAAAAAAGTCAGTCCCTGCTTCCATTCAAACATAAACCACGGCAACACTGACACTGTAGAGCTTATCATTTTCAGTCAATCATGATTCAGTCAATGAACAAAGAAATCATGATTCAGTCAAGTGTGATTTCAGTCAAATGAGATTGTCAGTTTTGTTCAGTCCACAGTGATTTAGTGAAATGTGATTCATTTGAAAGAACCAGTACCATGACATATATGAATGTGTGTTTCTGTGTGTGTACTCAAAACTCTTATGCATTTTACTGTCTTTAACTGCTGACATCATGTATGTGTGCATTTGAATTTTACAGATACCATGGTCAATATATATATATATATATATATATATATATATATATATATATATATATATATACACAGAGAGAGAGAGATGATGGATGATATCCGGAGTAATTTTCTACATATTTCCAAGGAAGGTGATACAGTGCTTTTGTAGATAATGTATTTGGATGCTTTTGGAATGTCAGAAGTTGATGACATTAGATTTTTCCCATTTATATGGCTCACAGTAATTACACTTTTTCTATCCTTTGAAGTAAGATGAATGACAAGCCGTCAGACAGCAAAATTAAGACACCTGTTGGGGTCATGGCTAGCTGTGGCATAACTGTCAGGCCATTTCTTTTTGTCAAACATCTTCTTCCATTGTCTTTTGCTCAAAACCTAAGCATACCTAGGAGTCCTGATGTCTGCAGTCTCCTTTCATATGGTATGACTGACATTTCCTGAAGTGCCATTCCCTTCCTATCAGAAGTAGTCAGTTCATTGTTATTAAACTGCCTTCACACATTATGCTTTCTGTAGTCATGCATATGCTTAGTGTTTTAGTTTCTGAATTAAGGCAGTTTCATTCCTTCTCTTTAGAGTAAGTGGTGTGTGTTCTCTTTTAATAAGTAGGCTGGGCAAGTTTGTATGCAAGATGGTGTCTACGCATGTGTGTTGGGGGACAAGCTTGTGTGTGTGTGTGTGTGTGTGTGTGTGTGTGTAATTATTGCATATATGGGGTAATAGAACTATGAAGCAAATTGCAGCTTTACTTGGGGATAGTGGTGTCAGTGCAACAGGCTTGCTGCTACATCTGTGAGGTGTTCTGACTTGACATGTGCCAATACTTTTTACACCCCTTAACCATTACAGCTCTGTTTGGGGAGAGGGAGTCAAAGCCCATTGTTCACCAACATGTGTAATGTTTGCTTGCATTCATATGTGTGCCTGCTAGTCAAAGTGTAATGGACACCAGGATTTGCAGTTGTGTACTAGCAAGTGCTGACATGGTGATGGGTAGCACGTGTCATAAGACTGGATTTTGAGAGAAGTATAGTGACACTGAACAAACAAATTGCCCACATTAAACATGTATCATTGTTTTTTGTATGAGGTGTAAAATAACTATGGAGCAAATCTGTACTGACACTGGCTTGCTGCCTTACTTTCACCACAAGTGCAGTGGAGGACTTGCTCCAATAGGTAGGGACTGGAATCCTGAGCTAACATCCATCAGTCATTTTTGTTTGCCAAAGCCATTACAGCAGTGTTTTGAAAAGAGGTGGGAAAGCCTCAGAGCTGACTGGTATGTTGTGTGGGTGTGGATGGCTGTGTGCTTGTGGGGAGTGAAGGGGTGCCTTTGTAAGTGTGGTGTGAATGTTATGCATTGTCAAATGGAGAAATTAAGAGTAAAACTGTGCTCAATGTGGTCCCTAATGATTTCATCATTCCTTGATTGAGACATATACATTACCCTGTGTTTATCAGTACATTGTTTTAGTGCCATGTTAGGAGTATGGTATCACTGCTACAGCTGCTGATATTGTGCCAATACATGTATGTTATGAATTAAGTACATACCTGAATGATTTGGGGTAGTTGCAATGGAGAACAGATGAGTAGGAGTGTTGGAGAGCTTATCACCGTACCCCACAATTATCCCTAATGTAATGCTTTTTGAAAAAGGTGTTGGATTCTCATGTACAAATACTGACATGCATTGCAATTAAAGACTTCATTTTTATTCAGAAAATGGATGCTAATTCATGTAGTCTTATTTTGTGACCTTACTAAATCAGTTGTATTGATATTTTCAAAAGTATCTGATTTGAAATCTTTCCCCACAAGTCTGTTACTGAAACGATGAGAAATATGATGCAAGCTTATAACTAAAACAAACTACATAAAGCAATAGTACCAGAAAGTACCGGGTTACATCAGAGGCTTGGTTGGTCATTTTTAAGAAGAAAGTGAGAACTGTTTCATTGTTATGTAAAGCTTGGCATTAAATGGCATAGTTCAGGTTATACTATAACTATGCAAAGATAACCATGTGAGCAGCCAGAATGCAATTCAAATCAAATATTTTTACTGTGCACATTTTATGAAATGGATAGAGTTGTTACCTAAACTCTAGATTGATGTTTTTTTTTTTTTATAAATAATTCCTGGGAAATGCTATTCAGAAGTGAAGAGACTTATGAGGGAACAATTTTAGTGGCACACCAAATTGTCAATTGTTTGATGTGTAATGTCAAAGTTGACTTTGTGTCTTTCAGCTTTTCCTGGTTAGGGGTCGCCACAGCAGAAGTCCGGTCCGCTAATGATTGGCAGTAGATTTTTATGTGCCGAGTTGCCAGCCCTGACACACAACCTTCAATGAAGTTACGCCCATTCACGCATGTCTCCACACAGAAGACGCTCTAGCTGAGAATCGAACAGGACAACATCTTAC